>NW_028257910.1:300000-567432 GCF_057944985.1 Cucurbita pepo subsp. pepo | reverse complement strand
GCCGTTTCCTTTTGTGCTGGCAGCCTTTCCTGAAGATTGAGAATTTCTTGACGAAGCGTATAAGATTCTGACCTGGTTTTAGATCTTAGCGCCTGTACCTCTTGTTTGAGATTATTAATCTCTCTTTGTAAATCTTGAGTAGTGAGTTCTCTCGGTTTTTCAAATCTTTAGAGAACAGATTGGAGTTTGTAGGGATTTCTTTCTTCCCTTTCAGTTGGCTTAGAGATTGTCATGGCATCCCTAAGTCGTTGAGCAATCTTCTGTTGAATTTCTGGGTCTTGAACTTTTTCTACTACTTCGAGTAGAATTTCTTGATCCTTGGTAAGGACATTTATGCATCCTTCGCACGTCCTTTTTCCTTCTTGTTCTGATTCGTATTCTGTGCTAGAATATGAATCAGATTCTTCTTGGAGTTCGAGGATTTCTCCCTCGCTTAATTGCTCTGAGTCGGTTAGGGTCAGTTGTAATAACTGATTTTTCAGCTCTTGATCTATATCCAACTCATTGATCTTTCCTCTGATTGGACACTTGTTAGCATAGTGTCCTTCTTCACGACATTTGAAGCAAGTTTGCTTTTTCTTTCCTCTATGGGTTTTTGTAGGAATATACTTCCTTCTTGAATATGTTGGCTTTTGAGACTGCACGGGTTTACTCCGATATGTTTCTCTAGGCCTGTATGAATGATAAGGTTTTGGATGCGTCTTAACCTTCTTTCGTCTTGAGGTTGATGGAGCTTCTATTCCCTTGCATCCATATTGATCGCAAAATCTGCCAAGCTCTTTTCTGTTTGACATCGAAGAATTGAGCTTGTTTTGAATCTTTGACTCATTACAAAGTCTGAGTCCTTCTTCTATGATGAAGGATGCTATGGATCCGTATGACAAAGTTTGTCATGAAATTGTTCCATTGTACTTTGTCTTAAGATCATCTTTGATCCTCCTTGAGAAGTGTTTTGGTAGTCCATTGACGAAATTCTCTTTCCAGAATTCCAACGAACTATCTGTTCTAATAAGAACTTTGCTGAAGTACATGTCTTTGTACCACCTGAAATCACCTAAGGTAGGGCATTTTAGATTCATGAGTATCTCGGCGGATCTCTCCTGGTATTTTAGAGGGTCGCCGAAGAAGAATTCTATGAGGGTATATATGAGGGTGTTGACAGCATCCTCTACCCTTTCATGTTGTACCTCGGTCCTAGTTGATGGACCTTCTTCTTTGATAATTTGAGTAGTTGGTCTAATGACATAGTGGTTTAATATCTGTTGGCGGGTTGTTTCGTCGAGATATTTGTCCCACCAATCCTTGAGTTGCCCGGTAAATTCAGTTACCAAAACTTGAGCTATCTGATGGTCGGATTTATGGCCTTGTAATTTATACGCGCTTGCGGCCATCATCATCTCATTGACAACATTCATTATCAGATAGTCAGACAATCCATCGATATTCCATTCATAGATTGCTAAACCATCTAATGAGCTTGAGTTTGTAGTGTCTTTTCTTCGAACTGGATATCCGAAAAAGACGGTTGAGGATACCAGTTTTTCTGATTACTGGCATTATTTTGACTTCTTCTAGAGATCCTTTCAATTCGATTGTAGAAAGGTTCTTCTCTCTCATTTGCAATCTCGTCTTCGAATTCTTGGTTCTCTTGTCATTGTTAACGACATTGACAGATGAATCTTGAGGCGTCATGGCGGGATTTAATATCCTGTCTAACTTTTCCTTTATCTTGGCCATTGCAGCCTCTTCTTTTGAAATCCTTTTTGTAAATATTTCGAGATTTGCCAGTCTGAGTATTGGTATTGACTCATCAACCTTTGGTACAGAACTGCTTGCCTGTTCCTGCTGAGTACCTGATTTCTTTGAGATTTTTCCCTCGATACTTTCAAGTTGAGTAGCGATCGTGGATAAAATCTTATTTGAATAATTGTTTTGATGCTGGATATTCGTGATATCTTTTAGGGTCGGATTGCCCTTTTCTAGTCCTTCCGGAATATGTTTGAAAGGGCTAGCTTTGACCTTTTCTCCGTAGTAGTTGTCGAATTTGACTTCTTCTAACGGAGGATGTTTCGAATATACCTTGCCTCTTTTGGTAGTCTTCCAACTCCTCTGGGTCAAGGTGCATACCTGCAGAATATTTTCTTCAAACCATTCGAAGAATGGTATATTTTCTTTGATGGCTTCCATATGAGAATACCACTGAGCTCTTAATTCATTTCGCTCAGCGTCTTTGTAGGTTTGGAAGAAGGCATTTCTTTTTGAAGAGTTGGTAGGTGACATAAAATCTGCTTTAAAAAATTCTTTGTCTATCTGAAAATCAGCTGTAATGACATTTAGCTGGCTTTCGTAGACGGATTGAGTATCCATATCCGTATGGGTTGGAGACCTTGAGCCATCTTCATAGTGGATTGACGCCATTTTTTGATCATAACTGACCTCTTTTACCTTTAAGGGGTCATACATTGATCTTGATATTCGTGAAGTACTTGGTCTAGAACTCAGGAATTCTTTTACTTTCGACTCTGACGAAGGTTCTTCGCTGAATTTTTTTTCAACACTTCCATCGTCATGTTCGATGATTTAGATTGGGTTTTGAGATTCTTTCCGCTTTGGAAGATTTGCATCTTCTATTTTCCAGACAGTGCTTCTGGTTATTTGATCCCAAGAGAGTGTTTTTGGGACAGTCACTGATGATTATCCAATATTTGCTTCTATGAGCATAGTCGATCCTTTTGGTGAGGATCTTAATGCTCTTGGAGAAATGTTTGTATTCATGAGCTTATAATAAATCCTTAATATGACGACTGAAGAATGGGTTTCAGCCTTGATGTTTAAATTTTTTGACTGTAAATCTAGCATGAGAGCTGATAATATGTGTGGGTCGGGGAGAGACAGAGTAAAGTTTGGATAACAATTGAAATAGACTGGTCCATTCTCTAAATTGGATTGAACCATTCCCAACAAGGAATTGGAGAAATCTTCACGTCTCTTATCTCGTAAGGAGATAAGGACTGGGATATCTAATCCAAGTCTGAACAATAGTTTTACCGTGACTTGGACAAGACCGACATGAAGATAGTTAAACTCTTCACGATGTTGGAGTATAAGAGATCTTGAAAAAAGATTCAGAGATTCCCTATTGCTATGAATTGGGATGTTCTTCTCTGAGAATTTGATGCATGATCTTTGAGTAAAATTGAAGTTGAAATTTGGTAGATAGTTTTAGGATCTACCTTTGGAATAGTCCAATTTTTGAGTTGATCTTCGATTCTGGCAATCTGGTATTCTTGATTGACAGTATTTGAGATTGTGAGATTTTCTCCCCTTCGATGTTCATTTGAACTTTCTTCTTCATCGGTAGAGCATTTGAGATGGCTTGATTTTCTGAGCTTTCTAAGAAATTCGTTCATAAGATAGATAAGATAAGAGTAGGATGATTTTTCTCTGAATTGTTCAATTGATATTCAAGAGAGAGCTATCGACCGATCGATGCCCTCTTTACATTGATGAAGTCCCTTTATAGACTTCGAGTTTGATCGTAAATTTGAAAAACGTCAACTAAGAGATAAGATCGAATCTAAGAGGATAGGACCCCTGCAAGATCTGTTTCCTATAAGACACAAAGTAAACTAATAATTTAAAAGACTAATAATTTACCGACATTGGTAATTGGCATGTGAGCCTTCACTGTGTGGCTGACAAGTTGTCAATCTGATACCACATAGAAATGCTTAATGACTTGAGCCCTTACGATTTACATGAGCTCTATCATCCTAGCTTAATTAATAATATTTAATACATATTTTTACATAGATGTATTTACATTCTTTCCTACGTTCATCAACATTTCATCAATTTTTTTATGAAATGATGAAATAAGAAAGAGTACATTAATAATAAGAAAAACCAAAATAGACAAAGTGCAGAATCAAAATTGAATGGAATATGTTCAGATTTGAATTTTTTTTTTTTTTTTTTTTTTTTTTTTTTTTACAATTAGTTTAACGACTATTCAATCATTAAGACAAGGACTATCATATTTTAAATCTATCAATGTGGGATTGTTTTAAAGGAGAAATCTATCATATTTACAGGTAAAAAAATAATACATTCATTTAGAACAAGTGGCTAGCTCGATGTCCATAGTCCGAGCACCAAAGAATATATGTAAAAAAAAAAAAGAATATATGTAAAAAAAAAAAAAAAAAAGAAGTGGATGTCAGGTTGAGGACTACCAAGAGCGGAAGGTTACGCTGCTCTGTGAAACCAGCCTCACGCGGTTTCCTTCAACTCTAAGGGCCATGGACACTAGGCCTTCGCCCAAAGCTCATAGCCCAACTCCCTACCTGGAATGCACAGGCCAAAGAACAACTCTCCAACAACCCTAACCAATGGGCAGAGCCAACCTCCAACCACTTTGTTGCCCCCATATGGGTTACAAGCACAGATTACCAAGCTCGGCGATTTCCTTAAGACAAGGACTACTTTATGAAGACTACAACTACATCTACCAAGAGGTTTATATTAGGCCTAGGAGAATCGACCGACTATCCTTCCACCGACAAGAGCGGAAGGTTACGCTGCTCTGTGAAACCAGCCTCACGCGGTTTGCTTCAACTCTAAAGGCCATGGACACTAGGCCTTCGCCGAAAGCTCATAGCCCAACTCCTTACTTGGGATGGACAGGCCAAAGAACAACTCCAACAACCCTAACCAATCGGCTGAGCCAACCTCCAACCACTTTGTTGCCCCCATATGGGTTACAAGATCAGATTACGAAGCTCGGCGATTTTCTTAACACAAGGACTACTTTATGAAGACTACATGTAATTTTAAATCTATTAATGTGGGATTGTTATAAAGGAGAAATCTATCATATTTACTGGTAAGAAAATAATACATTCATTTAGAACAAGTGGCTAGCTCAATGTCCATAGTCCGAGCACCAAAAAATATATGTAAAAAAAAAAATATATATATATGTAAAAAAAAAAAAAAAAGTGGATGCACCAAAAAATATATGTAAAAAAAAAAAAAAAAAAAAGGAAGTGGATGTCAGGTTGAGTTGAGGACTACCAAGAGGTTAATATTGGGCCTAGGAGAATCGACCTGCTATCCTTCCACCGACAAGAGCGGAAGGTTACGTTGCTCTGCGAAACCAGCCTCATGCGGTTTCCTTCAACTCTAAGGGCCATGGACACTAGGCCTGACCCGCTATCCTTCCACCGACAAGAGCGGAAGGTTACGTTGCTCTGTGAAACCAGCCTCACGCGGTTTCCTTCAACTCTAAGGGCCATGGACACTAGGCCTTCGCCCAAAGCTCATAGCCCAACTCCCTACTTGGGATGGACAGGCCAAAGAACAACTCCAACAACTCTAACCAATCGGCTGAGCCAACCTCCAACCATTTTGTTGCCCCCATATGGGTTACAAGCTCACATTACCAAGCTCGGCGACTTCCTTAAGACAAGGAGTACTTTATGAACACTACATCCAATTTTAAATCTATCAATGTGGGATTGTTGTAAAGGAGAAATCTATCATATTACAGGTAAAAATAATACATTCATTCAGAACAAGTGGCTAGCTCCATGTCTATAGTCTGAGCACCCAAGAATATATGTAAAAAAAAAAAAAAAAAAAAAAGTGCATGTCAGGTTGAGGACTACCAAGAGGTTTATATTGGGTCTAGGAGAATCGACCCAAAAAAAAAAAAGTGGATGTCAGGTTGAGGACTACCAAGAGGTTTATATTGGGGTCTAGGAGAATCGACCCACTATCCATCCACCGACAAGAGCGGAAGGTTACGCTGCTCTGTGGAACCAGCCTCACGCGGTTTCCTTCAACTCTAAGGACCATGGACACTAGGCCTTCGCGCAAAACCCATAGCCAAACTCCCTACTTGGAATGGACAGGCCAAAGAACAACTCCAACAACCCTAACCAATCTGCTGAGCCAACCTCCAACCACTTTGTTGCCCCCATATGGGTTACAAGCTCAGATTACCAAGCTCGGTGATTTCCTTAAGACAAGGACTACTTTATGAAGACTACATCTAATTTTAAATCTATCAATGTGGGATTTTTATAAAGGAGAAATCTATCATATTTACCGGTACGAAAATAATACATTCATTCAGAACAAGTGGCTAGCTCGATGTCCATAGTCCGAGCACCAAAAAATATATGTAAAAAAAAAAAAAAAAAGTGGATGTCAGGTTGAGGACTACCAAGAGGTTTATATTGGGCCTAGGAGAATCGACCCGCTATCCTTCCACCGACAAGAGCGAAAGGTTACGCTGCTCTGTGAAACCAGCCTCACGCGGTTTCCTTCAACTCTAAGGGCCATGGACACTAGGCCTTCGCCCAAAGCTCATAGCCCAACTCCCTACTTGGAATAGACAGGCCAAAGAACAACACCAACAACCCTAACCAATGAGCTGAGCCAACCTCCAACCACTTTGTTGCCCCCATATGGGTTACAAGCTCACATTACCAAGCTCGGCGATGTCCTTAAGACAATGACTACTTTATGAAGACTACATCCAATTTTAATTCTATCAATGTGGGATTGTTGTAAAGGAGAAATCTATCATATTTACAGGTAAAATAGATAAATACATTCATTCAGAACAAGTGGCTACATTCGTTCAGAACAAGTGGATAGCTCGATGTCCATAGTCCGAGCCAGCAAAAATATATTTAAAAAAAAAAAAAGTGGATGTGAGGTTGAGGACTACCAAGAGGTTTATATTGGGCCTAGGAGAATTGACCCGCTATCCTTCCACCGACAAGAGCGGAAGGTTACGCTGCTCTGTGAAACCAGCCTCACGCGGTTTCCTTCAACTCTCAGGGCCATGGACACTAGGCCTTCGCCCAAAGCCTATAGCCCAACTCCCTACTTGGAATGGACCAGCCAAAGAACAACTCCAACAACCCTAACCAATGAGCTGAGCCAACCTCCAACAACTTTGTTGCCCCCATATGGGTTACAAGCTCACATTACCAAGCTCGGTGATTTTCTTAAGACAATGACTACTTTATGAAGACTACATCCAATTTTAAATCTATCAATGTGGGATTGTTGTAAAGGAGAAATCTATCATATTTACCGGAAAAAAAATAATACATTCGTTCAGAACAAGTGGCTATATAAAAATATATGTAAAAAAAAAAAAAAAAATGGATGTTTATATGGGGCCTAGGAGAATCGACCCGCTATCCTTCCATCGACAAGACGGGAAGGTTACACTGCTCTGTGAAACCAGCCTCACGCGGTTTCCTTCAATTTTAAGGGCCATGGACACTAGGCCTCCGCCCAAAGCCCAAAGCCCAACTCCCTACTTCCGAATGGACTGGCCGAAGAACAACTCTAACAACCCTAATCATTGGGCTGAGCAACCTCCAACCACTTTGTTGCCACCATATGGGTTACAAGCTCACATTACCAAGCTCGACGATGTCTTTAAGACAATGACTACTCCCTACTTCCGAATGGACTGGCCGAAGAACAACTCTAACAACCCTAATCATTGGGCTGAGCAACCTCCAACCACTTTGTTGCCACCATATGGGTTACAAGCTCACATTACCAAGCTCGACGATGTCTTTAAGACAATGACTACTTTATGAAGACTACATCCAATTTTAAATCTATCAATGTGGGATTGTTGTAAAGGAGAAATCTATCATATTTACAGGTAAAAAAATAATACATTCATTCAGAACAAATGGCTAGCTCGATGTCAATAGTCCGAGCCACCAAAAATATTTTAAAAAAAAAAAAAAAAAAAAAAAAAAAAAAAAAAAAAGTGGATGTCAGGTTACGCTGCTCTGTGAAACAAGTCTCACGCGGTTTCCTTCAACTCTAAGGGCCATGGACACTAGGCCTTCGCCCAAAGCCTATAGCCCAACTCCATACTTTGAATGGACAGGGCAAAGAACAACTCCAACAACCCTAACCAATCGGCTGAGCCAACCTCCAACAACTTTGTTGCCCCCATATGGGTTACAAGCTCACATTACCAAGCTCGGTGATTTTCTTAAGACAATGACTACTTTATGAAGACTACATCCAATTTTAAATCTATCAATGTGGGATTGTTGTAAAGGAGAAATCTATCATATTTACCGGAAAAAAAATAATACATTCGTTCAGAACAAGTGGCTATATAAAAATATATGTAAAAGAAAAAAAAATGGATGTTTATATTGGGCCTAGGAGAATCGACCCACCCGCTATCCTTCCATCGACAAGAGCGGGAAGGTTACACTGCTCTGTGAAACCAGCCTCACGCGGTTTCCTTCAATTTTAAGGGCCATGGACACTAGGCCTCCGCCCAAAGCCCAAAGCCCAACTCCCTACTTCCGAATGGACTGGCCGAAGAACAACTCTAACAACCCTAACCATTGGGCTGAGCAACCTCCAACCACTTTGTTGCCCCCATATGGGTTACAAGCTCACATTACCAAGCTCGACGATGTCCTTAAGACAATGACTACTTTATGAAGACTACATCCAATTTTAAATCTATCAATGTGGGATTGTTGTAAAGGAGAAATCAATCATATTTACAGGTAAAAAAATAATACATTCATTCAGAACAAGTGGCTAGCTCGATGTCCATAGTCCGAGCCACCAAAAATATATGTAAAAAAAAAAAAAAAAAAAGTGGATGTCAGGTTGAAGACTACCAAGAGGTTTATATTGGGCCTAGGAGAATCGACCCGCTATCCTTCCACCGATAAGAGCGGAAGGTTACGCTGCTCTGTGAAACTAGCCTCACGCGGTTTCCTTCAACTCTAAGGGCCATGGACACCTATCATTCTCACCTGTCCAAACACTCTTAAGGTCTCAAATTTTAATATTTTTATGCAATTACAACATATTATGGGTTTCATTTATTTAACTTTGAAGAGTTTTTTTGAAATATTTTGATATTGAAACTTAAAATAGATAAATACATTGATTTAAAACAAATCCGTTGACAATTATAGACATTCAAATATTCCTACAAAAATTGAGCGAAAAAAATTTGGAAAGTTTTAAAGTTACATTTCTGAAATTGGAAAAAAGTAGTTGGCAAGCTCGATGTCCTTAGTCCAAGCCACCAAAAATATATGTAAAAAAATTGGATGTCAGGCTGAGGACTATCCAGAGAGGTTTATATTGGGTCTAGGAGAATTGACCCGGTATCCTTCCACCGAAAATACCGGATGGTTACGCTCCTTTGTGACCATTGAGAATTTCGTGAGAACCACTCGAAAAGTAGTTCAATTTTATGAAAAACTAAAGTGGTTCGGTTTTAGGGTTGATGTGGTCGGTTCAGTTCAATTGGCCACGTCATCGTCTCTTCCTCCACAAGGGAAGGACACGACTCATGGCGTTGCTCCTCCGTTTGAAAATGGAGTTCGCCAGCTCATTCCAGAGCATTTCTCCCCTCGATTCCTTCATAAAACATAAAGATGAACTGTCAAGGAAGAGTTTGGGATAGATATCTCACCTGCTCGTGAACTACAGCGTAAGTTATAGACGTTCAAAGTCGGGGAAAACTCGTTTTGTTGCCGGAGTAAACCTAGGAGGTGTTGTTATTAGTTACGACGATGCAGACACTGTTAGGCCACACCTCCTCACCAAATATCCTCCTTACACCTTTCTTAAACTAAAGGCATAATTCGTAGAGGTTGCTTGGGCGTGGTTGAGGCGAATTTTGAGTTCCTTCCCTCGATCTACAACTTAACCTAGAACATGATTTTTCCGTTGGTCAGCTCAAACTAGGCCATCAAACATGTTCCATTTAATCCCCTCAAGCTATTGGAAACATCAATTTTGGATTTTAAGTGCCGTAAGTAAGAATTTGAATTTTGTCCCCAAAACTTACCGATATCGAATTTCTTTGGTTACGCTTGTTCTTAAGGTTGTCTCCCTTCGAGACCTTGTTAAAAAATGATCCTTAGTTGTGTAGAAATTAATTGGGATTGGATTTGTTCATCATGACGATTCTTGTTCTTTGAAAACCTTTGAATTCTTATTCTTGGGGTTACCAGCTTTATTTCTTATGCTCTTTCATGTGAACTTTTAAACTTATATTTTATAGATCTTCTGCTCACAAATAAAAAATAAGGTCCCACCAACATTTGAACTCTTATTGGATTCAAAGTTCAATGTCTTAACCACTAGACCACAAATATATATAAAATTTGTGTAAAATAAATATTTTAACTTAAAAAACATAAATAGTATTTTCATATACTTTTAAAACTTTTTAGTTTTGCATCCAATAGGATTTCAACACATTAAAAAAATTGTTGGTGTACAATTATTCTACACATCCAATAGGATTTCAACACATCCAATAGGATTTCAACACATTAATTAATTTATTAGATTAGGCGTACAATTATTCTACCATTCTTTTTCAACTGTGCCAACATATATATGGTTAAAAAAATTGTGAAATAAGTTTTTTATCCCTATGATGTGGATAAGAAAAAATTAGAAGCAGTCCGAGTATTTGATTTTGGACCTCTTTCTCCCTCAGCAAGAATCGTACACTAGATCTTTTACTTTTATTTTGGAGAACTTTTCTATTTTAGTCAAACTTCTGCATTATTGGTCATTTCAAGAATTGAACTGAAGGTCTTTTACCCATTAAAATGGAATTTAAAATTTTTAAAATGTCAACTTAGGTACAATTATTAGTTATTGCTTGATATTTTGCTCGCTATTGACTTATGATTCTACTTATGAACAAAAGGATTAAGAATCAGACTCAAAGACCTCTCACATCAAACGCTTGAATCAGACAACTAGACGAACAATATTCTTACCATTATTATTGTAACACTCAAAAAATGAAGGAAATTAGCTCCAACAAGAATAAGCCGCCATGTAAGACCCAAAGAGTCGAAGGAAAAAAATTAAGAGGATGAAGAAAGGACAAAGGTCTTAAGCAAGTTATGTCTATACGGTAAGAATTAATCTTAACTACTTAAGCTCTTTAGAAAAGGACGAAAAAGGTCATTTTCCAATTTTTAAGAAATTTTCCAAATTTTTAAGAAATTTTCCAAATTTTTAATTCCTTAGATGCTCGGGAAAAATGACCAAAGGTTCGAACATGTTTTAGAAAAATTAGTGTTTTTTCGAGAAAAATAATAATAAAATATTCAAAAAGTAGCAAAACACCAAAATACCCCTAAAATTATGGATAATTACGGATATGCCATTGTGCTCAAAATTAGAACCACCTCCTGCACAAAATCCTTCGAATCTCAAAATCCAGCCGTTGGATCTTCTCTAAAATTGGACACCATCTAGAACATTCACAAGTCATCAAATCCAACGATCAGAACTCAAATTGGTTGTTGGTAGCTCACTAATCGGAGATGATATTTTCCACAAATTTTCCAAAAAATTCAATCTCCAAATCATGACGATTCTGGAGGTTTCAACGTTGGTGGAAGTTTTTCCTATAAAGTCTAAAGTTGGGGCAACAATATGGAACAAGATTAGAGCAAGGTCGAGCTCCCAATCGTAAGCAATAAGCGTTTAGATTTTTTGTCTCCTACGATCAGATTTCTTCCAAATTCGAGAGCAATTTTCCACCATTTCCCTTCAAACTTGTTCCTACAGTTTCTAAACAAGATTGCCCACAAGTTCTATGAAGGAATAGGGTGTTAAAAGTGCCTAGAAACATTTCTCCCAATCCAATCAGCCATTAAAGAGTTTCAAGGAAAACTTGAAAATACAACTAGATGATACACGATAAATCTTCAAGCAAGAGTAATTCCAATTTGTTACTGCACCGCGAAGAAATGTTTTCATAGAAGATCATCAAGAGAAATAACCTCAGGAATGAGCCCAATTGAAGGAAATCAATTTTAGGCTCAAAATTGGGGGCAAGTGTCGGATTCCTATCTATAGTCAAATTTCATTCAAATTAAGGATTCCTTTAGCTTCAGAGGACGAAGTTGAGTAACTTTGATGAATGAATTGAGAGTTGAAATGTCGTAGAATAAGCTACCCAAGAGAATGAAAATCTAGTGTTTTGGGTGAGTTGCAGACCGAGAACGATTTATGGAAATTGAGGTCCCACACTCAAAGATGTTCTTCCAAACCAATTTTTTTAGCTTGAGGAAAGGATATGAAAGAGGTCCCATGAAGAAATCGGGCCTTGAAAATCCATAGAATTGGCTACCCAATAAAAAATCCTCTATTTTTTCTCAGACCAGAAATCAATTTTTGGACAAACTTCGGGAGGGAATATCTTGTGCTACAATTCACAGGTATGAAATCAATCCCTAGCCCATCCTTGTAACAAAATCTTTAAGTTTCATGAAGAAATTGAGGGGAGAAACACTATGAATGATGTTGTGGAGCTTGAGTTTCAGACGGCGGCGCAAAGGACGTGTGCATCTTCGTCCTGTCCAGAGGAAGAAGACAATGACGTGGTCTGTTCAGTTGAATCGGCCATGTGAACCTAAATTTCGACTTTCCCTTGATTTTTTTCAGTTTAAATCTCCTTCCAGTCCGGTTCTCATGAAAAATCTTATGGTTCAAGAAACTAGACACAATAAGGAGTTTGTGGAAAAAAAATTTGAGGTAGTTCGGATACTAAAAGCTAAAGAACTTAAGTCCCAGTAACTGAGAGCTAGTCGTGGTTTAATTTTTTTTGTCGGTAACTAGGAGCTGGTCGTGGTTACTGTAACGACCCAAAATTTTTTACTTAATTTAAGGTCGCTACCGTATACATACCATAAACATTGAATGCGAAAGACTTCATTTAAATTCCATAAAACATAACCTTTATCTTAAAACACAACTATGGACTTACGTGTTTCGAAAACATCTTTAAAACGACACAACAAAAGACCCGAAATAAAATAAATAAGCGTTTAAGTTTAAAACATCCTATTCTATCCTAAGTCTAAGAAAATAAGTGCCACTATCCTATGCATGTGCCATGATCTTGAGTTGTGATGCCGTCGTCAGCTGTACAGGAATGCCTTGCCTTAACCTGAAAAATGTAGTAGCACATGGCTTGAGTATTTAAAGAAATACTCAGTAAGTGACCCCACTATTGGGGTTAAATGCAACAATCACATGCAATGAAATGATGGGACCTATCTTTCATTTCTTTTCGTTTCGTTTCGTTTCATTTCATTTCGTTTCGTTTCGTTTCGTTTTCCCTACGGTGTAATCCTAACAGGTAATCGTGGACATGTACCATATACTCTACACGCAGCCCATACGTGCGAGTATGGGCTCACCAGCTAGTTCGCACACCGCTGGGCCACTGTCCCTAGCCGGTGGGCATGCTCTGGGGGCCCACTGGGACCCGTTAAAACTAAAACCGTCATGGCAGCGCTATGCAGGGCATAACGATCGTTGTCCTGCCATTTGGATGTACGCGTCCGTACCCTCGTGATGGGATAGGGGTATCCCCCCAAATGCATGATCACACAATATGCATGAGGTCCCACTAGTCCTACAGTCATCATTTAATGATCATAACCCCGTGTCACGTTTTCATGCTTACATGTCATTCTCATTCTCATTTCATTACATATCACACATATTCCTAGCGGGGTTATGTATCATGCAATTTACCGTATTTCATGTCATACAATTCATTCAGTTACATTTCAATACTCATACAACAAGCCATAATCGTACAAGGGTCACACATCGTCACATGCATTCATATCACATCAACTAAGCAGCATAAATAACATACATTCACGTTCACATGATTTTGTACTTAAGCACAATAATCTAGCATACAATGTATCATATCATAACCAAGTCAATAACGTAAACACTTCATAGTCATATCGTTCTCTAACTTACCATAGCCTTAACGTTCTTATACCTATCACAGACATATCATTACGTGACGTACCTTAGTCATATCATCACCAGAACGTATCCTAACGCCATCGTTCTATCAATCTATCACAAACCTATCCCTTTCTACCCATAACCTAACCGTATTCTTTCATCAATCTCTCCTATCCATAGCACTTCGGTATGTAACCTAACCTTAACGTTTCATGAACGTATCTTACTCCTATCGTTACATTTTGTTTTGTGCATCCTTCTCGTATCCTTTCTCAAACATCTCCTAGAGCACATCGTACCAGAATTATTATCATACAATCCACATATTATATAACATAACATAACATATAGAAAGCATATCGATCCACAGACAATTCACACATATATATATGACACGTGCAGAACCACAGGGCACGTGTCAACATCAAAAATAACCATGCCGATAGTAAGGTCACTTACCTGGCTAACTTAAGTCATTGTCACGAATATATCTTTAATGAAAGTTTGATTCCGTCCGGGTCCACTTATATGAGCCCATGACATTAGTTTCGGGTTTGAATTCTACAACATTATTTCTCTAATTTACATTGGTCCATTGTTAGAAGTCTTGAAATGTTATATATCTATAATTATATTTTTATTAAAAATCTCATTTTTCATGGTTATTGTGGTATAAAAAGTAGATACAACTAAGTTATTCTGAGCTTTACTGTTTTCTGTATTTACTATTTACCTTTCTCTCCATATTTAGTTTGTGGTTTTTAATTCCCTAATCTTTTTTTTTTTTTTTTTTATCTGTTGGCTTTTTAATTCTGTTCTCATGTATTCCAAATTAACAGTGGATCTTTATTTCCAAATCTTTCCTTATCTCAGTGTTTCCTATTTCCTTATCTCAGTTTCCTATTCAGAAGTTTTCTTGGCCATTCTATCTTTAATTCATTTGGCTACTGATAAAAATTTAATCTAATATTACTGATATGCATGATTGACTAGAATTGTATAAATTGTTTGACATTTAATTTCTAACTAAAAGATGGATCATGGTAATAATTAAGATCTAACTATAATTTCTAAAAAATAGGATAAAAGAAAATAAAGATTTAATACATACCTTATTAATCAGATCTATCTTCACGTAAATCTTCAGCTAATCTCAGCTGGGTAAAGGTCATTCTCATCTTTTTTTTTTTTTTTTCTTCAAGTAAATCTGACAATTATTGTTTTTCTTTTTTCTGTTTGCAGTAACTGTTACTTTCTGGCGTCAGGCGTTGAGGAGAGATAATTGTGGGAAGGGATGAGAGGTTAGTGGAGAGAAGTGGGGAAATGTTGTTTTTATTTATTTATTATTATTATTTTAACTACCTTATTATAATTATTTTTATTTGTTTATTTATTTTTTTTTTTGGCTAGTACAGTTACATCTTTTTTTAATGTAACTAGTAGTTAGTCGTTATTACATTTTTCTTCTTAGGTAACTAAGAGCTGGTCGTGGTTACGTTCCTAGCTTAACTTAAGGTTGTAATTAAAAGCCTACATACAAGTAGGCAATTTATTGAGTTCTTAAGCACTTCATGTTTACCTTTTTTTTAGGTAACTAGGAGTTAGTCGTGGCTACTTTCCAAGTTTAGCTTAAGGTTACAATTAAGAGCCTACACACAAGTAGGCTACTTTTTGAATTCTTTTTTTTAGGTAACTAGGAGTTAGTCATGGCCACGTTCCAAGCTTAGCTTAAGGTTGCAATTAAGAGCCTACACACAAGTAGGCTACTTTTTGAATTCTTTTTTTTAGGTAACTAGGAGTTAGTCATGGCCACGTTCCAAGCTTAGCTTAAGGTTGCAATTAAGAGCCTACACACAAGTAGGCTACTTTTTGAATTCTTATTCACTCCATGTTAAAAAATTATTTATGTAACGGTTTTACAAAGCCTAAAGCATTTGGTGACATACAATTAAAACATTTACAAAGCCCAACACTTTAAAATAAATTAATTGATTTGTATTAGTTCAAAGTCTAATCTCTTGACCACTAGACCATGAGACCACAAATATTTACAAAATTTGTGTGTAATAGATCTCTGAATTTTTAAGACACCTAAGTAATGTGGAACTTTATACATGACCTTAAAACGGGGTTATCAAGTTACTAGTAAGTTTTCACGCCCATAGAATCACGTTAGGTTGCACTTTAATGTTTCACTAAGTTAAAACTAATATGTTTTGATGCTACTCCATAATAAGCCTATGTTAATTTATAAACCATGTTCCAAGAATATATGTAGGATCAATTGAATACCATGGTAAATAAGTTGCTAGGATCATACCCAAAAGTGACATTATCTCCCATCACGCGATGTATGACGATGCCCCTATTCCTTTTTTATGTGGGATGCCCTACACTATGTATCATGAGAAGAATGATAAGGAGGGCCTCCTATTTCCCTTACTTAGATGAGATACACTGCATCAGAATTTACTAGTAGGATGATACGATCATGATAGCGCCACTCTTGTGTTCACAGGAAGAAAACTAAAGCTTACTCTAGGGAAAAGTTTTTAGGATCAGAAAGTGATAGTTAAGAATATAAGCTCTAAGTGTCAAGCCTTAGAAACTCAATAAGAAATAACATCCTAATAATGTTTCCCTTAAAAGCCTACAAGTAGGCTACTTATTGACTTTTTATTCCCTCCATGTTTACATTTTTTTTTTCAGGTAACTAGGAGTTGGTCGTTAATGGGAGCGAACTTGAGCATGGGTGATAAGACAATCCTAATCCTCAGCCCAACGATCTAAGCTTTTCTTGGAGCAAAAATCGTTGAATCAAAGAAATTAACCCTTCTTTTTTCAAAATTCTGATCAACCAAGAGAGAAGGCTAAAAATAGATTACCTCTAGATTTTAAATATTTTGAGTCACTCAACAGTTGAACTTATAACACAACATAACACAACATAATATGAGATTATAAAATATATCGTAGCATATCATTCATACATATGACACGTGCAATGGCAATGGGGGATGCATCATCATACATAATACAATTCATCCAACGAAGTCGATCGTGGAGCTACTTACTTGGTTGGTCTAGGTCAAAGTAACTAATTATTCTTGGTACTAGCGTAAATCTACTCTTTAACGCCCAATTCAACCTCAGATCCATCTTCTTGATGATATCAATTAAAACAAAATCATTGCAAAGATTAGTCACCTTGTATTCTAATTATTGAAGATAAAAGAAATATCTCAACATATCTACTTTAATCTATTTTAATTTTCCAAAATCAAGTCTCTTACTACATATTTAAGACTCTTAAAATTAAAAATCATGTGTAGCTGGTTTGGTATAATTTTCATTGAATATTTTAAGGTAAGACATCTTATACAGATGACGATAGCGTCGGTAAGAAGACCATGAAACTAGTGTTAGGGTAGCTGCCTTTATGTCTTTCTGTAGCCATTAGGTTAGAATACGACATTAAATTATTTTTCCTTTTTGCTTCAAATGCTACATTATTTACTTTTCCACTTTACAACTAACCCTCTACAAGACTTCTCTGATCTCATGACTTCCCTGATGTGTTTTTAGAGAATGTGCCGAGGATACCTCCGTCCTGGACAGTAGATCTCTGCATAGAGCTTGAATTGGGTACAAATTCATATCATTTGGCAGAGCCGTCACCCTGGACTAATAACCCACCTGCCTACCCAACTTGACCTGGCTTTTAGGTCGCACGCATGCTTTACTCCGACTCATTACCAACCCGACCCGATTGTGACCCGCACACGTCCACCTCCCCTGACTCTTAAAGGAAATAAGTGCTTCAATAGAATGTTCAAAGACAAGATTGTAAAGTGGATAGATAGGCTCCTGGAGGTTGGAATAGGGGTTTGATAACTGAGTAAATATCCTTTTGAACTTCCAAGGTTTTGTGTACCTCCATTTTGCCTTATCATAGAGAATGAGAAAAACAGTTTAACATAAAGGGTAAAAAGAAACACCGTCAAGCAAATAATAATAATCTTAACAACACTAAATAGATGCAAAGGAAATTGTGAAACAAACAATATCAAATGAAGTTATATCACAACTAATGGTAACTATCATAGGCTCGAGGTATATAGCTCTTGTTGTTCATAGACTTGGGTAGCTAGCTTAGCCTACGTAATGGTTAACTGGTGTCCAAGATTGAGGTGCTATATCATAGAACTCTCTCTTTGTCATGAGGATGCATGGTGTGTGCTCGCTTGTAGTCATCCATGGGATGTTAGTTGGTGAACTCTTCCCATATGATCACAAGTTACCGAAGGTTGGGGGAGCAACCCCTGTGTGTGCCAACTCCATTGAGTACCCTCATGATCCATGCCTTCCCATAGGACGGATTGATCGTGCAGGGTAATCAAACTAAACTATTAGGCTACACATTTTTAATTGGCCCCATGTCTTGCTCAACGGTACTATACCTGAGTGCAAAGAGAAGTAGAAACTCTGCAAACACTGTACCGACTGCTAATGGTCTCGGAGGCTACATTTGTCTTCCTAGGTTGCCATGGTGGTCTTCCAGTTCTCTAGGGTGGTGTGGTTGTCTTGACATGAACTCATGAAGTGCAATTAGATCCATTTTGAGGACTTGTCTCCAGGTTTCTCAGTTTTGACTCCACGAGTCTAGTTGGATTGGGAGCATTAGGGGTTGCACCCTTTGATCGTCTCTTACGATTGTAATGTGCTTGGAGTACGGGAAGTGTTTCATTCTAGGTCATGTTCTAGCCAAGTTGACACTAACACCCTAGAGTTAACCACCTAGAGTTAATGTATAATATCATGCATACAATTACACATGCTATATAGGGAGATAAATTTTATCAAGCACCTGGAGTGCAGATACACAATTACAACATACAAAAGCTATTTCAGATATACCTACAACAAGTGTGAAAGTTCTCATGCTTATTGGATAATTCTAAGTTTTGGTCATACTAAATCTGACCCCGTAGGATTTAATCTTACTAGCATACATGCATATCTAAGCTATCCGTACAAATATTACTTGCCTAGAAATTGAGTAGATACTTACATAATTTGTCTCATGCCTTCCGAGTTCAATTACTGCTCAAAAGTCACAAAAAATTCTTGAAATTCTTTGGTGGATTCTAATTGAGACAAAAAAATTGGTTAGCATTAAAATCGGCACATAAACGGAGAAATGACACATGTCCGTGGGTTTCTTCTTTCTTACGACAAATTTTTCAGAAATCATAAGTATTTCATTCCAATCTATTTTCTTTTCATTTTCGTAACTCTTGATTCATAACTTAAAACAATTTGGTTTTTCATGAATATTGAATATTTCTAATAAAACTAACTCTTGTGAACCAATAATTACCCTCTTCTTATTACCTTTGTATAAGAAACGATAATTCTTTCGTGATGAGTACCGTGCACGACTCTTGACATAAAAACTATTATCGATTAGGATTTAGTCTCGCACAAAACCCTCACTATTCCAATTAAATCATATCAAATAGAAGATTAGTGAATTAGAGAGCCGCTTCTAACTTGTTAACTTTTATAAATTATTATCAAATAGAATCTAGATCTTACATGAAATCTTCTCTTGCATCTCAATGAAGTTAGTAACATGTATTCGAGATAAGATAATTGTCGTCCTTGGCCGAGCATGACTATGTTAAGAGATATTTAACTATCTCCCACGTGCTTTTAGTACTCCAATCATGTTTAGTTTTTTTTTTTTTTTTTTTTTTTTTTTTTTTTTTTTTTTATTTATTATGTGTATGATTGTCCCTAAATTACATAAGGCTCTACCTAACTTTTTTCCTTCTATTGTTACTAGAATAGTGATCAATCATGGGTCCTTCTGGTTCAATGGGATTTTATTCTTAAGGATTGCATTCTTCATTCAATGCTAAATATAGAATTCCTCAAATTTCTTTCGTGTAGTCAGAATGCCCTTAAAAATCTTAACGTACTTGCTTTGTGGTGTTGTTTAGATTATTGTAGAAGGTTTTCATTTGTATGCAATGAGGTATTTTGTTATTGGAAAATTTTCTCAGTAATTTCTTGAACCTTTCTCATGCCTCACTCAACGTCTCATCGTCAAATTGTTGAAAAACTACTGCTTAATTTATGAAATTGACATTTCTAGTAGGTGGAAAGTACTTGATTAAAAACTTCTCCGCCAAAGTGTTCCATGAGTTAATTGTTCCTAGAGGCAGAGCCTTTAACCATGATTTTGTGGCGTCCCTTAATGAGTAGGAAAATAGACTTAATTTGATCCATTAGTGATTGACTCCTTGAAATCTGGACGAGTCACTTAAACCTACATATGATTTGAAGTGTAAATGAGGATCCCTTAATGAGTAGGGAACCATGAAATTTCTCAAATGTTTGCAACATTTGGAGAATCTCTGATTTTAACTTGAACATGGGCAACATGCAATTCATGCTTGATTATGCATGGATTAAGTTTTTTCGTAGTATTCTTTCAACCTCAGCTATAATGGAAATTGTTATAAGTTTTTATAGACTTAAAGAAAAATTCGTTAAAATTTAAACAAAAGCCCGTCTAGCTCAGTTGGTAGAGCGCAAGGCTCTTAACCTTGTTGTCCCACGGTGGGCGCTTAAATTTAGTTTTTCACATTTTATTAGTATGTTTATTTTCCAAAGATTACTTTGAAACTTAACACTTACTATAGTTTCGAAATATTGAGATATTCATGATTAGAGAATCAAGAATAAGAAGACAAACTGTTTTCTCCTAAAGGATGATACTTGTCTTTGATAGTCAATTTGATTAACATCAAATGGAATAAAATGAAAAGACTAGTAAAAGATAATTCTCTAAACGTTGGAGTTAATTACTTTACATGTGTGAAGATCTTGCTTTTTAGCCAAGATAATCATTAACTTTTATTGAAGAAGGCTACAAGACAAAAGATATTTTTACTAAAGGCAACTTAGTCTATTTTTTGAAATGTAAAAAAAAAAAAAAAAAAAAAAAAAAAAAAAAAAAAAGACTTAAATTGAAATCCATTTATGTAAATCTATGAAGACATTATGATCCGTTCATAATGAATAGTATGAGAACCTTGTGTACTAAAATTAGTTGATAGAAAGTTGAATTGATTTCCAGATCTAACCATGATACAATTTTATGAAATTGTGATGTAAGAGGAGAAAACAAGATTATATTAGATATAGTCATGTATTAAAAAAAAAATTACGTCATTACCAAACTTTTGTTAAGATATGAAATAGGGATTGCATAGTGGACATGATTGCCTTCAAAATTGTCTATGAGACAATTTTTAGGATTATGGGAATGTAGTAAACTTAGTTTACAACACTTCAATAATTGTAATCAAGCATATATACTGAGAAAAATATGTACGTAATCATGCCTAAGTGTAGGCTACTCCAAAAGAGAACCAAAATAGTTTTTGTTTAATTCTAAATAGAAAAAGATATTTGTATGGCAAATGTAATTTTTTAAAGGATCCTTTGATAAGGTGAGATAGTGTTAATTAAACCGTTCCAAGTGAAGCTGTTGAGCATTATTGGGAGTGAGTCCCACATGCAGTAATTTAGGAATGATCATGGGTTTATAAGCAAGGAATATTATCTCCATTGGTACGAGGCCTTTTGGGAAGCCCAAAGCAAACCCATAAGAGCTTATGCTCAAAGTGGACAATATCATACCATTGTGGAGAGTCGTGATTCCTAACATGGTATTAGAGCCATGCCCTAAACTGATCCATGTCAATAGAATCTTCAAATATCAAACAAAGAATTGTGAGGCTCGAAGGTGTTCAATGAATAAGGGCCCAATGTTTTATATATTCCAAGTGGCATAATCTGAAACCTGAATCCAAGACTTCTTATGTTCCAAGTGATGTAGTCTGAAGACCTACAGACAAAGATTATGTTCCAATCGATGTAGTAATAGTCATGAACATATTGTACCAGGGGAGTTTTAGGGGTTTCTTGAGTTTCTTAGTTTGAGAACCTTGATCCTCAATTCTTGAGTTGTACCTCGTATTCTTCTTGTCTTAATGGATATAGGGCTTGTTTGGTCCTTTACTTGGTTCTTGTCTTTAGAGCATTCTCTTAGTTTCTTGGGTCTTTTAGTTCTTATTATTGAGGCACAAGTCATATCTTAAACTACTCATAAATCATGAACTCAGAATAGTAACATGCATGAATCATTCAAAGTATCATAAAGTCATAACATGTTCTTAAAAATTCTAGTTGAGTCATTAAGAGTATTCCTTTAAGCCTTAACTTATATCCCTAACTTTGTTTAATTTCTAAATTTTACATGTTTCATAACATGTATACAATCCCACCTACAATTACCTGGAGCTGATATACAGTCAATCATGTATACAATCACACATACTCAATGGGGTGATATCATTCATCAAGCTTCCAGAGCGTAGATACACAAATTCTCATTCGCTTTTCAACGTCTGAGGTTGTTATCATAACTACCACACACAAAAAAAAAAAAAAAAAAAAAAACATACAACAAATCCATACGGGTCTTACCACATATCATATACTACTAAACAGGGTTAGACTGCATACTGGGATGTGGTGAAGCATGTCGTCGAGCTGAGTCTTAGAGACTCTTATACTAATATGTCACGTCCAAATTTCAAGGTTTCAAAAAAAGAATCATACTGAAAAGACAAAAGCCAAAAAAAAAATATAAAATAAAAGACGAAATGATAAAATTTAAATAAAAAGGACAAAAAAAAAATTAATATAAAGTAAAATTTGACTATGGTCTCATTTATTACAAATGGAAAAATTAATCCAGGATATGAATACAAATAGAAATACAAAAGACCCGAAATTTAATGAAGAGATTGACTCTCCAGAATGATCCCCTTTGTGACCCCACAACTCTCAAACGCTCCTCCACCTCAACTGGCAGCCTATAGACACCTGACAAAGAAAGGGAAAAAGGGTGAATATATAAATATACACCGTAAGCAATCTACTTATAGGCTCTTACTGTATTGTTGACATAGACAAATTTTACGCTAGGATCTAGGTGTATTGCTCTTGTTGTGTATAGCCTTGGGTAGATAGCTTAGCATACGCGGGGTAACTGGTATCCAATGTGGGGATAGCATGGTGAGTGATATGCTACTCATTAGGTGGAGCGAACTCTCTCTATGTATTATAGTATATAATATAATATAAATATATAATATGTCCAACATTTATATAAAAGAATTTATCTTCATTTTCTTGTTCTTCCTTATTTGACTCCAAAAAAATAATTATTTTTTAAAAAATTTCTTACATTTTTGAAAATGGGGGCGTTACACATACCTCTCATAAAACTCATTCTTGATTAAAATTTAAAGTTTAATTCAATCGAGGTAGAGAATACTCGCTAAATAAGTTATAATTTGTTTAAAAATTATTTGTTTGGAAATAAGAAAAGCTTATAATTATATTTTTTTGATTCAAATATTGATTTAATTAAAACATACAAGGTTTCGTAGCTCAGTTGGTTAGAGTGTTGGTCTTATGAGCCGAAGGTCAAGGGTTCGAGTCCCGCCAAAACCAACCGAACCATGTATAACTGAATCTGAATCAAATTCCTTATTCTTTATAGCTATTTTATTCTTAGTCAAGTGTTTGAAAATTCCTTATTCTTTATAGCTATTTTATTCTTAGTCAAACTTTGTAGATTAAGCCCAACTGAATCTGAATCAGGTGTTTGAAAATTCAGCAGTGATGGCTAATGGAGAAGAGAGCAATCAGACCATATGCACACCAAGCTTGGAAGAGCTAAATACGTGCAATCAGACCATATGCACACCAAGCTTGGAAGAGCTAAATACGTGCAATCAGACCATATGCACACCAAGCTTGGAAGAGCTAAATACGTACAATATCGGACAATTTCATGGACGACCAACATTGGACAATTTCATGGACGACTATTAGATGATCCCCCTACATCTAAAGTCAATTTTTGGGAGTTAGTAACTCATTTCAACTCAATGGAGTGATTGGACAATTTCATGGACGACTATTAGAAGATCCCCCTACATCTAAAGTCAATTTTTGGGAGTTAGTAACTCATTTCAACTCAATGGAGTGATTAGGTTTATTCCCTTATTCTTTGAAGGATTGTGCTAAATCATTGTTGAATACTTTAAATAGTCTAGCAGAATCATTCTTGATCAAGTATTTTTCATCCACTAGAAACTCATGGTTCAAAAATGAGATTGTTTCTTTTCAACAGTTTGAAAATGAAACACTAAGTGAAGCTTTGGAGAGATTCAAGTAGATTCTTAGAAAGTGTCATCGCCATGGATTACTCATTGTATCCAAATGAAGACTTTCTACAATGGATTGAATATTGCTTACTAAACAAGTTGTGGATGCTTCCACCAATGAAGATATTTTGTCAAAGACATATAATGAAACTTATGAGATTCTAGAAAAAATAGCATCTAACAATTGTCAATGGGCCGATGTGAGGAGAAATCTAGAAAAGAAAACACGAGGAGTACTTGAAATTGATGTTTTGACCTCTCTCAACGCTTAATTAGCTTCGGTGACTAATATTCTACAAAATCTAGCCTTGGGATAAGGCTCAATCACTAAAGCACCCGTCCAAGCTACTACTAAAATGACCCAAATAGCAACCGAATCTTGTTTATATTGAGAAGAGAAACACACTCTTGATCAATGTCCAAGTAATCCGACTTCAATTTCTTATATGAGGAATCAAGCTAGTCAAGGCAACCAGAAATTGTACCTAAAGAAATTCCAAAATTTTTATGGAAGGGTCAAAGTTCCTATGATAAAAAAATTAAATGGAAAGAAAATTACCATCCAAGATTTGGACTAAAAAATCAAATGACATATGATCCTCAACAAGCCAACACCAAAGGGAAAGGATTTAGCCAAGCTCAACCGATATGGAGAACATCTCTTGAGAGCCTAATAAAGAAATATATGGTCAAAAATGATGTTGTGATACAGAGTCAGCAAGCATGCTTGCGAAATTTGAAAGTTCAAGTAGATCGATTAGCAACTTACTTATGAAATAGACTTCTTGGAAAGCTGCCAGCAGATACCGAAACACCAAAAAGAGAAGGCAATGAGTAATGTCAAGCAATATAATTGAGAAGTGAGAAAGAAATACTCAGCACGGGAGAAAACTTAAAGAACATAGAGACAGTCACCCCTAGGAAACTACTAAATAGAAGAAGCAGAGCAAAAATGCAAAAACAGTGCAGTCTCCAAAATGCAAACAACCGTCAACATTGAAGAAGAGAGTAGAACATAAATACCAACACCTCTTTCTCCACAAGGTATAAAAAGAAAGAAAGAGGAAGCCCATTTGAGAAGTTCATGGATATTTTGAAGGAAATTATATAAACATATCACTCGTGGAGGCTTTCAAGCAAATGCCAAATTATGTGAAATTATTGAAGGATGTGCTCACTGATAGAAGAAAGTTTGAATTTGAAACATTCAAGGTAGTGGCACTAAATGAATAGTGTAGTGCAATATTAAAAAATAAGATCTCACTAAAAGAAAAAGACCCAGGCTTGTTCACCATTCTCGCATCAATTGGAGAAAAGGAGCTAGGTTGAGCATTATGTGACTTGGGGGGCAAGCATCAACTTAATGCCTCTATCCATTTACAAGATGTTAGAGATTGGAGAGGCTAGATCCACTACAGTCATCATTCAACTAGGTGATAGGTCCATCACTTCACCCGAAGGAAAGATCGAAGACATTTTAATTCAAGTTGATAAATTCGTATTTCCAACAAATTTTTTTATTTTAGACTATGAAATGGACCGTGATGTACGGGTTATTTTAGGGAGATCATTTTTAAGATGGGGAGAACACTAGTACATGTCGAAAATGGAACCATAACTTTAAAAATGGGTGACAAGAAAGTCAAATTTAATATCATTGACAACAGGAAATATCTAGTAGTAGTAGAAGAATGCTCAACAGTTTATGAATTTATAGAGCAACCAATAGTAGAGGAATGGGATAGTTAGGAATGTGAGCAGAAAGAAAACAACCGCTTGAGTAAATCACAGAACAGTTAACAATTTTAAATGAATTTAGCAGCACTTTTGAGACACTAGAATTAGAGGTAAGAATAAGTTCACCGATGAAGCATCTATGGAAAAAGCACTGCAGCTAGACTTGAAACCACTACCTCCTAACCTTAAATATCTATATTCAAGTGACAAAGAGACACTACCGATCATCATCTCAGGAACATTATCATGAACCCAAGAGGATATGATCTTAGAAGCGGGTTAAGAAGCATAAGGGGGCGATAGGGTGGACATTGGTAGATATAAAAAGAATTAGTCTTGCATAAGATTCAATTGGAGGAAGGAAAATTTAAACCAATTAAGTAACAAAGACGATTAAATCCAATGATGGAGAAAGTTGTTAGAAAAAAAATTATCACATGGCTAGATGCTGGAATACTATATCCAATTGCGAACGCATTAAGGTCAATTCTATTCAATGTGTTCCTAAGAAAGGAGGATAACAACAATGACAAATGAAAACAATGAGTTGACCTCCACTACAATGGAGCGTTTGTATGGATTATAGACGACTGAACAAAGCGACACGTAATGACCATTTTTCCTTACCATTCATTGATAAAATGCTTGATTGACTTACTTGAAGTCACATTATTGCTTTTTTTATGATTATTCGGGATACAATAAAATTAAAATTAGTCAAGAAGATCGAAAGAAGACAACATTTACATACCCTGTAGAATTTTTGCACTTAGACGGATGCCCTATAGACTATGTAATGCTCTAACAACATTTCAACGATGTATGATGACAATCTTTACTTGATTCCTTCACCAAACTTGTGGGTAGTGTTATTTAGAAGTAGAATCAAGTTTGAAAGTAAATAGTGAACTATGAATTTTGATGAAAATCTAAGAAAATTATACCAAAAAGGTAAATGCTTCTAACCCAAGTTTGAGGGCACACTAATGCTTGATTCTTAAGCCAAATGAAATCTCTTTTTTTAGACTTTATAAAGAGCTATAACTGACTTTAAAACCTCTAAAATGGTCTTGAATTTGTGACTCAACTTTCTAGATTTTTCGCTGAAAATATTTTTTAGATTTTCCAACCGTTTAATTTGATGAATTTATGTTCTCTAGAACAAACTTAAATTTGGTAAAGATTCTGGATGAAAATATATCGTTGATTTTTTACAAGTAGGCACGGTAGCATATATGATTTTCTGGTTCAATGGCATTATCGTAATTTTCTTGAACTTCAATGGTATTTTGGTAATTTACCATTTTTTAAAATATTTTATTATTATTTTTCTAAAACTCTAAAAAAAAAAAAATTAAAATTTCTTACACCATGTTTGTCATTTTTTCCTCCGTCACCACCTTAAAATTCTCTCTCTATAAGAAAATAAAAAATCTAGAATATTTCTTAAAAACTATTTCTACTACTTATCCTCTATAACGAGAATCACACATTCAATCACCTAGAGCTAATATACTATCAATCATGTATACAATCACACATACTCAATGGGGCGATATCATCCCTTAAGCTCCCAGAGCATAGATACACAAATTTCCATTCGCTTTTCAACGCCTGAGGTTGTTATCATAACTACCACGAAAAAAAACATACAACAAGTTCATACCGGTTTTACAACATATCATGTAGTACTAAATTGAGTTAGCCTATATACTCGGATGTGGTGAGCCATGTCGTCGAGCTGAGTCTTAGAGGTGTACGACTCTATATCCTAAGAAAGCCTATAGAATCTAATACCCGACTACTCTTATTCTAATATGTCACAATCCAAATTTCAAGGTTTCAAAATAAGGATCATACTAAAAAGATGAAAGCAAAAAAAAAAAAAATTGTAAAATAAAATACGAAAATTCGATAAAATTATAAAAAAAAAAAAACATTACAAACGGAAAAATTAATTCAGTATATGAATATAAATTGAAATACAAAAGACCCGAGATACAATAAAGAGTTGATGCTCCAGAATGATTCCCTTTGTGACCGCACAGCTCTCAAACGCTCCTCCACCTCAACTGGCAGCCTATAGACACCTGACAAAGAAAGGAAAAAAGGGTGAATGTATAAATATACACCATAAACAATCTACTTATAAGCTCTTATTGTAATGTTGACATAGCAGGAGACCACAAATTTTACTCTAGGATCTAGATGTATTGCTCTTGTTGTGCATAGCCTTGGGTAGATAACTTAGAATACGCAAGGTAACTGGTAACCAATTTAGCAGGTGAACTCTCTCTATCATGTGGAGATAACATGGTGAGTGCTATCATTCTCATCATCCATGGGAGGTTGCTAGCAAATCCATCCAACAGGCCATGTAGTCGTTAGAGGTGAGGAGCTCTACCTACTGTATGTGCTAGTTCCATAGACTTCCAACATGATCAATGTCTTCCAACATGATCAATGTCTTCCCACAGGATGGATCCACCATGTGGGGTAATTACTGATTATCTGCATGATCAATGCCCTCCTATAGGGTGAATCCACTATGTCAGATAATCCAACAAACTATCATGTTACACGTCCTTAACCAACCTCATGTCTAGCAGAATAGTACCGTACCGAAGTTCAAAGGGACTTGGAAGCTCTACAGACATTATATTTGCTACTATCGGCATACAAGCTACCTTGGAAATACATTCAGCTACGTTTTCACCTCTAAGGAATTTACTTTATTTATTTTTTCCGTGGATGCTACTCTACCCATTAGTTTTCACAAATCTAGTATACAACATTTTAATCATCCACTTTCTTCATATATATATTTCTACCCAACCTACCAGAAAAGTAAGGGATAGTCGGGGTGCAACTCATCTTAGGACTGACTCGGTAGCTTAAAAACATAATATACAATATATTTATATTATGTTAAACTAGAGTTCATATATAAGTACTATTTATTTTTTTAAAGTTCAGAGATCTATTACACAAATCTTATAAATATTTGTGGTCCCATGGTCTAGTGGTTAAGACATTTTAATCATCCAATAACATGAGTTCAAATCTCGGTGGGACTTAATGCAATTAAATTAATTGATTTTAATTTGTTGGAACCCTGGCCAATAATTCAATGTTTTGAAAGTATACGAAGATACTATTTGATTTATTACAATCAAATCTTGTAATTATTTGTGGTTCCATGGTCTAATGGTTTGGACATTCGACTATCAATCCTATAACTTGAGTTCAAATCTTGATGGAACCTGTGGAATTTTCTGGATTTTTAATTTTGTCAAAAAATTTCTGATGAATTTGTCAAAAAATTTAATCTCCAAGTCACGTCGATTCTTAAGGTTTCAAAGTCTGAAGTTGGGGCAATAATATGGAACAAGAATCGAGGAAGGTCGAGCTCCAAATCGTAAGCAATAAGCGTTTAGATTGTAGGTATCCTACTCTCTAATTTGTTCCAAATACGAGAGCAATTGTCCACCATTTTCCTTCAAATTTGTTGATACAATTTCTAAACAAGATTACCCACAAGTTTCATGAAGAAATCGAGTGCTAAAAATACCTAGAACCCCCTCCCCCCCGTCCGATCCGCCATTCAAGAGCTTCAAGAAAATCATGAAAAATTAATCTGATGATACACGATAATTTGGCAGCTATGAGGATTGTTTCCATAGAAGAATATGAAGAGAAATAATCTCAGAAACATGGGGAATTAAAGGAAATCAGTTTGAGTAAAATTTGGGGTAAGTATAGATTTCCTATTTATGGTCACTTTTCCTTCAAATGGATGATTTATTTACCTTGAGAGGAAGTAACTTTAGTAAAAGAATGGAGAGCTCAAATGTTATAGAACAAGCTACTCAAGAGATCGATTTTTTGGGTTTCGGGTGAGTTGCAGACCGAGAAGAATTTCTCAAAATTAAAGTTCCAGACTCAAAGTTGTTCATCCAAATCAATTCCTTTAGCTCGAGTGAAGGATAAGGTAGAGGTTCCATGAACAAATCAAGCCTTGAAAACCCCTAGAATTGGCTTTCCAATAAGAAATTCTCTGTTTTTTATTCGGGGAGAATACTAATTTTAAACGAACTTTCAAGACGAATATCTTAGGCTACAATCAACAAGAAGGTATGAAATCAATCCTAGTTATTCCTTATAACACCTTTAAGTTTCATGATGAAATCAAGGGGAGAAATGCTAAAAATAGAGTTGTGGAAGGCGAGTTTCAGACAGTGACACAAAGGACGTGCGCACATTATTCCTATCCAAAGGAAGAAGACGATGACGTGGCCGATTCAATTGAACCGGCCATGTCAACCCAAAATCCCTTCCCTCGATTTTTCTCTATTTTAACCCCCCTTCAAGAACGATTCTTATGAAATTTTATTTTATGATTCTAGAAACTAGACACAATAAGAAGGTTGTGGAAGAAAATTTGAGGTAAGTCGGATAAAGTAAGCTCAAGAACTGAGATCTTGAATGTCAACAACGAGGTAAGTAGCCACCTTGAAATTTTCTTAAGAAATGCAGGTAGGAATCGCTTGGATTTCTATATGAACTCTAAACCAAGTATGAATTAAGGATATATGAAAGAAAAACTCAAAGAATCATGATTTAAGGCTTTGTTCTAATCAAATTGCTCGAGATTTAAGTAACGTTAAAATAACCCGCTAAATGAAGTCTACTACCTATTAAATTTTAATGCTGAGCTTGTTATAATGAGATTATGTATGAAATTTAATGCTATTGGCTAAGGATAAGTAAGTAAACCAAGAAACACTGTGAAATGACTCTAATGCCCCCAAGGTAATTTACATTCAGTTCATGACCCAGATGACCTCCAAATGCAATGAAACTCTGTAGTAGATCTTATTTTATGATGTTTGATGATGTTGTTTGAAAGTCTATGGAACACGTTAAGTAGCAAAACCAAGAATTAGGGGTAAAATGACCAAAATATTCCGCCACACTTTTTGTTCCTTGCCTCAAACCTTGCAATTTAGTTTTCAAATTTCTTTGATAATGTTTTGGAATATACCTTTTTCTCATGGCTTCTCTAATTTCTTCTCATGTCTCTTGAATCCTCCTCTTTTCTTCTCTCTCAGATTTGAGATGTTGGTACCAATCACCAGCATGATTGGTAAATTCGACAATAGCAAGTCTCATCTTCTTATTTTCACTATAGGTGTTGCAATCAAACACTGCAAGTATGCCTCAGAATCTGCCGTTCCAGGTGGAATTTTGAGTTTAACTCCCCCATCTCTATTTTTATGTACTCTTTCCATCCTTCTAGGTTGCATAATAGTTGCATGGTTATTTCTTCCTCTCCATCTACCATCAACTTGTCTTTCTTGTACTACTATACCTTCATCTTCTTGTAATGTTCGTTCTTGTCTTTGTTGTTGCGCCTTCTTTCTTGTCTATCTTCCATCATCATTTCCATCATACCTTGAATTGCTTGAAGAATGGTTGTATTAAGATCTGGTACTGGTGGTACTGCTTCTCTATTATGTGACATTTTGTTATCAAGGGACCTCTCCACACTTCTCACAAAAATTTCATTCAAGGACACTCGTGTTTAACACTCAAAGGTAGGCTTTTGGTACTAAGTCAAGAATGTAAAGGCTGGCTTTTTTAGTGCAATCTTGCTTTAAGCTTGATTATAACCAATTCAACGATCAATTCTAACAAGCTAAGACTAGTATCTCGAGGATCAAGACCTTGAAAATAAATGATAAGAACGGAATATATATATATATATTTTTTTTCTCATAACTGATTTTTTTTTTATTACTGATTTTTTTCTCTCTTTTTTTTTTCTTTTTTTTTCGATGATCTGAGAGAGAAAAAAATTGATATAAAAAAAATAACAATAAAACTATTTCACCTCTAGAGCGGCCAAAGAACGTCGACCAAAAGCTCTGATACCAAATGATAAGCGCATACACTGCTGAAATTTGCAAAGCTAGAGGTCCTTCTAGAATCCTTGTAAAACGTTCACAGAGAAAGCTAACTTAACGGATTGATTCCAACCAAGAGCTGGTTAGAAGATGAATGACTCTTAGATCGAACTTGGAATCTACGATGGTCACTCTTAGATACCAAGACAATTCACTCCAGAATTAGCTTGATCAAAACTAATTCAATGAATCGGTTTAAACATCAAACCTAAAGCAAGGTTTGAAAAAGAAGAACAGCAAAAGGGTATAAAAAAATGGTCACTCTTAGATACCAAGACAATTCACTCCAGAATTAGCTTGATCAAAACTAATTCAATGAATCGGTTTAAACATCAAACCTAAAGCAAGGTTTGAAAAAGAACAGCAAAAGTGTATAAAAAAAAACACGAATTAGCTTGATCAAAACTAATTCAATGAATCGGTTTAAACATCAAACCTAAAGCAAGGTTTGAAAAAGAACAGCAAAAGTGTATAAAAAAAAAACACAAAGGTTTTGTATATTACATGTCTTTAAATAGGCCCAAATAAGGCATTCATAAATTGTCTTTTTAAATAGCCTCACGCGGTTTCCTTCAACTTAAGGGCCATGGACAATAGGCCTTCGCCCAAAGCCCATAGCCCAACTCCCAACTTGGAATGGACTGGCCGAAGAACAACTCCAAACAACCCTAAGCAATGGGCTGAACCAACGTCCAACCACTTTGTTGCCCCTATACGGATTACAAGCTCACATTACCAAGCTCAGCGATTTCCTCAAGACAATGACTACTTTATGAAGACTACATCCAATTTTAAATCTATCAATGTGGGATTGTTGTAACGGAGAAATCCATCATATTTACGATGTACGTAGTCCAAGCCAGCAAAAATATATGTAAAAAAAAAAAAAAAAAAGTGGATGTTAGGTTGAGGACTACCCAGAGATTTATATTGGGCCTAAGAGAATTGACCCGCTATTCTTCCACCAACAAGAGCGGAAAGTTACGCTTCTCTGTTAAACCAGCCTCACGTGGTTCCTTCAACTCTAAGGGCCATGGACACATCTGCTCCGACCAGGGCTTTACCGACGTGCTCCGACCAAGGCTTTACCGACGTTAATTTTGAATTTGTGAGTGTTCTAGATCCACCCCAATTTTGAAGGAGATCCGACGTCCGAGAACTGAGTTTTATGGCGTTTTGTGCACGCAATTAGATTTCGTACAAAAGAGAATTTTCGTAGATATCAACTCTTTCAAGGGGCATTCTAATAATTTTCCATTTTTAATTATTTAAATATTATTTTTCTTTAAAAATCGAGAATTTTTCATTCTTGGACAACTTATTTTTAATAAGAATCCTACCACCAGATTCAATGCAAAGTGAGGTATGTTATATTGAGTTCTAATACATGTTTTTTTAACTAATAAAATGGAACATTTTAAAGAGTATCACAAATAGAAAATAAGGTTCCACCAAGATATAAATTCGAGTGACTGGATTCAGTGTCCAATGTCCTAACCATTAGACCATGGGACCATAAATATTTATAAGATTTGTGTGTAATAAATAGTATCTTCATATACTTTCAAAACTTTGAAAATGACTAATGTGTCCTCGTTTTTTAGTTTTGTATTTGATAGAGTTTCAACATTCTAAAATCAATTAATTTAATAGATCATGTGTACAATTATTCTACCATTTTTTTCAGCCCTAAGAACATAAAGATGGTTAAAAAAAGTTGTGAAATAAGTATTTCCCCACGTGGATAAGAAAAAACTAGAGGCATTCTAAGTATTGGATTTTGGACCTCTCCCACCCTGAGCAAGAATCATTCCATCTTTTACTTTCATTTTAGAGAACTTTTCTATTTTAGTGACCATGGAGCATTCCAAGAATTGAATTTAATGCTTACATTAAAGTATCTTCTTGCGATGATTATTTATCACATTCTTCTTTTATCCTTTCTATTTACTTCAAACGTCTGTCTACTCTCACTCATATTCCATAAAGAATCATTTTAGTGAAGGATTGTAATTCCTTAGGCCAAATTGCCGCTAGACCAAATGCCCATATTGACAACTTTATTTTATTTTATTTTTTTTAATGTTTTTTATTGAATGTATTATCATTATTTCGGTCATTTATTTGATCTTTCAAATATTATTAATAAAAAAATAGATATTAATGAAATCCACGTGCAAGTATTATTACCATATATTTTAGTTTAAAAAGATGCAAAGGTTGATTATTCTAAAATTATTTATAGTAGTAAGTGTAATGAACATTGAGAGGATAAATAAATTTATGTTCACTAAACTATCTTAAAGTATTATAGAATGGTAAGATTTGGATAGACAATGTCAATTGGTTAAAATCTATATTTTTTAGTACCCTCCAACATTTATAGTTACCTCTCTTCATTTACTACTTATAGTCCCTTTGAATGAGGCATTCAAGTAAGGAAAAAAAAAATCAGATTTCAGTGTTAGGAGACACACCAAAGGATCCCTAAAATTTTTTCTGATGATGGGATCAGAAAATCAGATTTGGGGCCGTAAGCTATCCTTAGAAAATTCACCTTATCTTCAATTTCAACCATTGAATCTTCATCAAATTTGAGTATGTTCTATAGGAGACACACCTAATCACATTCAATAGCCAGAATTTTAATTGGAGATACATTGCTGGCTCATTGGAGATATGTTGCTGGCTAATCGGAGATGATATTTTTGACAAAAAAATCTAGAAAAATAAAACTCCAAATCACGAAGATTCTCGAGGTTTCAATGTTGGTTTAAGCTCTCCATATAAAGTCTGTAGTTGGGACTTTCATTTGGAACAAGAATCAAGCCATGTCCAGCTCTCAATCGCAAGAAAAAGCCGTTCAGTTTTTGGATTTTCTACTCTCAAGTTTCTTCATAACTCAAAAGAAATTGTCCACTATTTCTCTTCAAACTTGTTCTTCCACTTTCTAAGCAAGATTACCCACAATTTTTATGAAGGAATCGAGTGTTGAAAGAGCCTCAAACTCGTTCCCCCATTATGGATCGCCATTGAAAAAGTTCAAAGAAAACTTGAAAATCAAATCCTAGTCTACAAGGAAATTCGTACAGTAAGATCAATCTCATTCAATTTTTGCACCTTCAAGGAACATTCTTGTAGAAGACCATGAAAGCTAACCCGTCCAAGATCATGCCCAATTGAAATTGGGAGTAAGGATCGAATTCCCATCTACAATCCATTTTTCTTAAAATTGAGCATTCCTTTAGCTTAAGAAGATCAATATGAGTAATTTTGTTGAAGAAATCGAGAGCTAAAATTCCCTAGAATAAGTTGTCCAAGAAAATGAAAAATTTTCATTTTCGAGTGAATTGCAGACAAGATCACAATTTCTCAAAATTAAGGCTACATGCTTAAAGACGTTCCACCAAAAAAAAATTCCTTTAGCTAGAGGAAAAAATAATCTAAAGAATACACTTACGAATATATATTCAAGATTAATACGCTATGTTGATTAAGAGTTCATTCCCTTCACAGATATATTCAAGATTTCATGTTGAATAGAGTAAGTTTGGAACCTAAACCAAGTAAGGGCCTAAGAAACGCGGAAATAAGTACCTCAAGTAACTTTTACTCAAGATCCAAGATTCTTCTAAAATAATCTAAAGAATACACTACGAATAACTCATGTTTGTTACCATGTTCTGTAGAGCTTATGAAGGTCAATGCATGCATGTTATCTAGGGTAATGTGTGAATGATGTATAGGGTTGTGTCATAAGAATGATTTAAAGATTAAAATTATACGGACCTCATGCATTTTGTGTGTACATATGCATTGGGTTACTTCTCCAATGATGAGTATAGGTGCCTACACGATGATGATGATCATCATCATAACCCGCGTGACACTCAAGGGTATGTTGACCTACGGACGTCGCTACGAACAACTAGGTTGACTTGATGGTGTTGATATAACACATGCGGAAGCAATTATAGTAAATTATAGTAAATTATAGGAAATTACTAGTACCTCAATTATAATTTGGATCTTAGGCACTCTAAGTACCTCAATTATAGTAAATTAGCTAGCATGTTCATAAACATTAAAACTCAAGGAGTTTGAGTACAAACCTTTTGTAGTTCAAATTCCTTTCTCCTCACAAACCAGTTTCGAACCACCACTAGTGTCTTCCCTACTATTCTCCGGCCTTAGAATGGGATTATGGAATCCGAAGAGTGACTAAACTTGGAAGGGTTTTTCTCAAGGTTTTTCTAAGAAGACTTTCCATGTAACTTATCAATAGATTTATAGAGTCATATTTGCATGTTCATGCAAATTTGAGATTATGAAATTTTGACACTCAAAATTCCTCTCAAATGTGTGGGATTATGTGGGAAGCATGCAAGTTTGAGTTAACCAAATTTTGACATTCAAAATTCCACTCAAATTTGTGTGATTTATATGGGAAGCATGTAAGTTTTGTTAAACCAAATTTTGATACTCAAAATTCCACCAACTCAAACATGGATTTTTTCATAAAGTGAAGTCAACATTTTGACTTTCTCCATTTTAATTCAACAATTAATTTAAATAATTAATTTAAAATTAAAGTAATATTAAATGATTAATTAAACAATTTAATTAATATTTAACATTAATTTACATGTCAATCCCAATCAATTCGGACACATATTGATTAAAATATTTAAATCTTATTTAAATATCTCTAATTCTCTCTTTTTGTTTAATTTGTAAATAAAATAAAAATGCGGTTAAATATATCATATATATTTAGCGCATATTCCCTAATTTGAATTCGAATACTTCGAACTCACTCATCACACTGTTCTATGGTTTAGTCCGATTTGAGCTAGTAGGGGGACCTAATGGACCTATAGATCATGGGATCCAACGATTCGAGATTAACCGGCTAAACTCATTAACATTGTTAACCAACATTCGTTAACTACTAGGACACTCCACTATAGCCTAGTAGTTGCACTCCCCTCACTATAGATATATTTCTGTCCATTTGATATAACCATGATTAGTAAGTCAATCCTTCACAGGTTGTTCGTAACTAGAGTTGGGTAAATTTTACCGTTTTACCCCTGAAGTTACTTCTTGTTCCTTATGTTCAACTGATTCTCTAATGAACAATTGGTTTGTGGTTCAACCAGTAAACCGAATCCCTCTCAAACCAATGAGAGGGTAGGGCTTCTTGTTCAAGACTTGGAATCAGTACTTAAGGGAACAACCTCTCTACAATCCGTAAAAGTGGGTAGGAGTGAATTCCATCTTGCACCCTATGTCCCCAGCTGTTCACCCAGTCTTAGCCCTGAAATGGGAGGCTTATTGAGTCGGCGAACTCGAGCCACTCTCACCCATGCAAATCTAAGGATATTTCTGAATAAATAGGAGTTCATGGTTAGCTCAGGATTAAGATTGAGTTACCTAGGTCATCGAATGAAAAAAATCAGTCTCAACAGTAAACGACATTATAAAGTTAGAGTGATTTTCTTCCTGGTCTGATCTTATGCAATACTCATTGCATAGGATGCCCCCACTCACAAGTCTTCGCATGTACAATTTAGTGATCACATTGTTTATATCATGGTGAAGGAGAATGAAAAGGGGAATTAATCTTGAGTTGAGTCTTGACTGACTGTTCAGTCTCTTTCGAATTATCTCATAAATGAACGAATAAATAGGGAATAGAGGTAAAGGTTCCTTCAGTAGTTCTGTCTCATGAATAAAGAAAGAGTGTTTACAGTTCTTCAATGAGGTTTAGGATCAGTAATCTTGAGTTGAGTGTTGGAAGTGAAGGTAGAAAAGGGGGGAAAGCTCTCCGTTCCTGGTTCTCCAGTAGCTTGATTCTCCAAAACTACAAGAATCCTTACCTTAGTTAGAATGGGATTCCAACTCAGTACCTTTCCTTTGAAATTTTGAGAAGAGTTGCTCTTTGGAGAGCACAGTACGATGAAAGTTGTAAGCTGTGTTCGGGGAGGAGTTATTGTCGTTGGCCTCTATGGTAGAATCAGTTTGGGGCTTGAGAGGCGGTGGTTTACCCTGTGGCGGATGTCAGCGGTTCGAGTTCGCTTATCTCCAACTCGTTCACTTAGCCAATACAAAGCTATATGATAGCACTCTATGTTTTTCGATTCAGCAGTTCGATCTATGATTTCTCATTCATGGACATTGATAAGATCCTTCCATTTCGTAGCACCTTAGGATGGCATAGACATAAAGTTAAGGGCGAGAAAAAGTGAGACGCATCCATAGTTTCCCTAGGATAAGGTACTCAGCCTTATCCCTATACTATAGATTATTTTAACTATATACTTGAACTTGACACAAAGTGAGATGCATCCATAGTTTTCCTAGGATAAGGTACTCAGCCTTATCCCTATACTATAGATTATTTTGACTATATACTGGAACTTGACACACTCTTATGTCTACTACATTTTTCAGGTTAAGGCAAGACATTCTTGTACGGCCGACGACGTCATCGCAACTCGAGATCATTGCACATGCATAGGGTAGTGGTATTTGTTTTCTTAGACTTAGGCTAGACTAAGATGTTTTTAACTTAAACTCTTATTCATTTTATTTAGTCTTTTGTTGTGTCGTTTTAAAGATGTTTTCGAAACACGTAAGTCCATGGCTGTGTTTTAAGATAAAGGTTTTGTTTTATGGAATTTTAATGAAGTCTTCCGCATTTAATGTTTATGGTACGTATATAGTAGCGAACTTAAATTAACTAGAAAATTTTGGGTCGTTACAGTTGGTATCAGAGCTTTAGGTTATAGATCTTGTAGACTAGTCTACAGAGTAGGCTTGGCATGTTCCACGGTCCAATCACCGATGCCCCGTCAATGCCAGGTACACCTTATGTAGAATGAGGAATGTATGACATTTGTGATATATTTAATGTGGTTGGCTTTAAATGATCCATGACATGATACTGTATGAAAAGGTGTTGATGTTATCTGGTGTTGATGTGATCTGATGTAATGCATGTCTTTACGTTATGAGATTTATGTTTTTATTATATATACATATGACTTATATGGTAGGGATGTAGGGAATGTTGTAAATCATAAACTTAGCTAGAATTCTTTCTTGGTTTCTAGAACCATGCCGCACAGAGGACGTAGAAGAGGTAGGAGAGGGAGAGGACAACCTCCCTTTAGGAGAGGAGGAAGAGGAGACGCCGATAGAAGTTCTTCCCAAGAGGGGTTGACTACCGGCCCATATGCGTTTGTACCACCTCTTGAATATGCACCACCCCCACAAGCTGTACCCCCTCCTGAATATGCACCGCCCCCTCAAGCTGCACCACAACCACAAAGTTACTGTTGGAATCCATCCAAAAAACTATGCAAACCATGCTAGACACACAACAGGCCACGTTGTTGGCTACGCAACAAGTCGCGGTAATGGCCACGCAACCAGCCAACGTGGCAGCCCCGCTACCAGTGGATGTGGTAGCTATCCAACCCGTGAACAAGCCGCACCCGGATAGGGGTGCGAGTTGGTTAAAGGATTTCAGGTGGTATAACCCACCTCCTTTTGTCGGTTCAAAGGAAGATCCCACAGTGGCTCAAATGTGGATCGCAAACATGGAAACGACCTTTGAATCAATGAGATGCCTGATGAACATAAGGTGTCATGTGCGACATATGTGTTACAAAAAGATGCAGAAGTGTGGTGGTCGGATAATAAACAGAGCATCAACCCGGGCGGGGGAATTACAACGTGGGAAACCTTTAAGGAAGCCTTTCTAAAATACTATTATCCAAAGGAAACCCGTATAAAGAAACAGCAAGAGTTTAACCACTTAACCCAAGGTGATCGCACGGTGGATCAGTACGATCAGAACTTCATGAGATTGAGAAGGTTTGCACCGTCTTTAGCTGACACTGAAGAGAAACAGACAGAAAAATTTGTGTTAGGATTGAATCCGAAAACCCGCCGCATGTTCTAGGCCTTTAACCCAAAAACTTATGAAGAGGCCCTAAGGACGGCCAAGGCCCTAGAGGAACCCCCAGAGGAAAAGAAAACGGAGCCAACGGTCGTCACAGGGAGGAAACGCCTTGTCGAGGTCGATACCACAAAATTCCAACCACCGTCCTAGAGACCTCGATATTAGAGTAGGCCACCTGCTCCACCCCAATAGGCCGATACCTAGTAATGGAGAAGCCCCTGTGCCGTAATTGTGGAAAACAACATGTTGGGAGATGTTTGGCGGGCTCAGGTATGTGTTATATATGTGTTCATGCAGGTCATGTGGCCAGAACTTGCCCTACAAAGAACCCGGGAATTCCAAGGGAACCCCTTAGAGGACCGGTCATCCGAGAGCCCACCTTACAAACCCGTCCACAGACCAGGGCATATGTAACAACCAATAAAGAGGTGGGAGCATCTGGCACCGTGGTGACAGGTGCACTTTCTATACTAGGACACTTTGCGTTGACATTGTTTGATTCTGGTTCTACCCATTCCTTTATTGCTTTACCATTTGTTAAACAAGCAGGGTTCGTAGTAGAACCCTTAATGCATGCATTGTCGGTCGGTACCCCAACAGGGGTAGACTTAGTTACAAAAAATAGAGTAAAGGACGGACAAGTGGTAATAGCTGGACAAACCATCCACGTAGACTTAAAGGTAGTGGATATGACAGATTTTGACGTCATACTAGGAATGGATTGGTTTGAAGAAAACTTTGCTAGCATAGACTGCCATAAGAAGAAGGTGATATTCACACCTCCCAACGGACTTGCCTTTAAGTTTAAAGGAACCTCCACAGGTACCACCCCAAAAATAATATCGATGATGAAAGCAAGACGCCTGATACAACAAGGGGGGTGGGCATTTCTAGCCTGTGCAGTAAATACAAAAGGAAAGGAAAAACCCATAGACACAGTACCCATAGTAAACGAATTTATGGATGTCTTCCCGGAGGACCTCCAGGGAATTCCTCCATCGCGAGAGGTAGACTTTGGGATAGATCTGGAACCAAGAACGGGACCCATCTCTAAGGCCCCGTACCGCATGGCACCAGCCAAAATAAAAGAGCTTAAAACACAACTGCAAGACCTGTTAGATAAGGGCTTCATTCGACCTAGCGTGTCCCCTTGGGGTGCGCCAGTGTTGTTTGTTAAAAAGAAAGACGGATCAATGCGTTTATGCATTGATTATAGGGAATTAAACAAGAGGACGGTAAAGAACAAATACCCGTTACCCCGTATTGAGGACCTATTTGACCAACTACGTGGGGCAACAGTGTTTTCTAAAATAGACCTTCGATCAGGATACCATCAAATTAAGATTAAAAATGAAGACATACCGAAAACAGCCTTTCGAACCAGATATGGCCACTACGAGTTTTTGGTGATGTCTTTTGGTCTCACCAATGCCCCAACGGTATTTATGGAACTAATGAACTGAGTATTTAAGGAGTGCTTATTCTCGTTTGTGATCGTGTTCATAGACGATTTCCTGATATACTCGAAAACGGACCTAGAACACCAAGAGCTTCGCAAAGCCTTAACTATCCTAAGGGAGAACAAGCTGTATGCCAAATTCACAAAGTGTGAATTTTGGCTACAACAGGTTTCGTTTCTGGGGCACGAGTGTCTAAAGACGGAATCTTCGTAGATCCCAATAAGATAGAAGCGGTCACGAAATGGAAATGCCCAACAACGGTCACCAAGATACGAAGTTTCTTGGGATTGGCGGGCTACTATCGAAGGTTTGTCCAGGACTTCGCTAGAATAGCCACGCCTCTCACCCAATTGACAAAAAAAGGTGTACCTTTTGTTTGGGACGATACTTGTGAGGCCAGCTTTCAAGAACTAAAACAAAGACTAGTATCCGCCCCAGTGCTCACAGTTCCAGAAAGTTCTGTGGGATATGTGATTTACAGTGACGCGTCAAAAAAGGGATTAGGTTGTGTACTGATGCAACATGGCAAGGTGGTTGCATATGCGTTACGCCAACTAAAAGATTACGAGAAAAACTATCCTACACATGATTTGGAGTTGGCAACAGTAGTGTTCGCGTTAAAAATTTGGCGACACTACCTGTATGGCGAAAAGACCCAGATCTACACGGACCACAAAAGCCTAAAATATTTGTTCACCCAAAAAGAATTGAACATGAGGCAACGTAGATGGTTAGAGCTGGTAAAAGATTACGACATAGACATCCAGTACCACCTTGGAAAAGAAAACGTAGTCGCTGATGCACTAAGTCGAAAAGCAGTACACTCGTCGCCCTCATCACTAGGGAGCCACGAGTGCGAACTGATTTCGAACGGGCTGATATAGTGGTAGTAACCAAAGAAGTTGCCGCCCAAATAGCCCGACTGATAGTGCGCTCCACGCTCAGACAAAGGATCATAGACTCACAACGTGGGGATCCAAGCCTAAGTAAAATCCTAGACCAATTGAAAGTAGGCTCAGTGGATGGATTCTCTAAGTCAACAGATGACGAATTATTATGCCAAGGGCGTTTATGTGTCCCACCCACGAGCGAAATAAAGAATGAAATCCTAACTGAGGCACACAACTCAACCTTCTTGATACATCCAAGTGGAACAAAGATGTATCAAGACTTGAAACAACACTTCTGGTGGCGAAGTATGAAAAAGGATATCGCGGAGTACGTGAGTAAGTTTCTGGTGTGCCAACAAGTAAAAGCCCCTAGGCAAAAAACCGCCGGGCTACTATAACCTCTAAGTATACCGGAATGGAAATGGGAAAACATTGCCATGGATTTCATAGTAGGCCTACCCAAAACATTAAAGGGCTATACGATAATCTGGGTGGTCGTGGACCGTCTGACGAAGTCGGCTCACTTCCTACCGGGTAAGGCAATGTTGACTCTGGCAATTCGGAGGACAATGTCGACGAAAAATTGGGCGAAGGTTTCTTCGAAGGAAAAATTAGCGGAAGTAAAAGGAGAGAGGGAGAGAGATTCGCTGAGATTTGCTGAAGACTCGATATCTCATTTTCTTCAGTTGAATGGTTTAAATAACAAATCTAATTACAAAAATAGGAAAACTAATTATACAAAAATAGAACCGTGGACGAAGACTTCGCCCAAATTGGCCAAAAAATGACACCTAGAATTACGCTCTTCCATTGGCGTAAATTCAGATGTTTTGAGAAACCTAACTAAATAAGGAACATGGCTTTTATTTAACAATCTCCTCCTAAAAGCTGTACCTTATTATTTGAACTCCGATCTTTGAGTGTAGTTCTTCAAATTTCACCCGCGCCAGGGACTTGGTGAAAATGTCTCCAAGTTGTTCCTCTGTTCGGATGAAATCAATCTTGATGAGCCCTCGATCTGCATATTCTCGAATGTAGTGGAATATGATTTCTATGTGCTTGCTCCAGTCGTGCAAAACTGGATTTTTGATCAGGGAGATCGTAGCTTTGTTGTCTACGTATAGCATTGGTGGATCGCTTTCTCTCCTGATGAGTTCTTCCATTAGTCGCGCAAGCCAGATCCCTTGTGTTGCTGCCATCGAAGCGGCGATGTATTCTACTTCGCAGGAAGACAAAGCAACTACCTTATGTTTTGTTGATTGCCAGCAGATCGCGCCGCCTGAGAGAAAGTAGATCATTCCGCTGGTGCTCTTACGATCATCAACGTCACCGGCCATGTCACTATCACTGTAGCCGACCAGCTTGAGTTTCTCCTTTCCGCTCCCTGCGCAGTATCTTACACTCCAGTCTCTAGTTCCGGCTACATAGGCAGGATGCACTTGACAGCCACTAGATGCTCCTCCCTAGGTGCTTCCATAAACCAGCTGACATATCCAACAGAATAAGCAAGATCAGGACGAGAGTTTACCAGATAGCGCAGACTCCCGACAATGCTGCGGTAATTGGTGGAGTCGACTGTCATCGTAGTGCCGGCCTTCCTTAGTTGGAGTCGGGCCTCCATTGGCATCCTTGTAGGATTACTGTCCACAAGCCCAGTTGTGTCCAGCAGCTTCTTCACGTATGCACTTTGGCAGATGGAGATGCCGATAGAATTCTGTTGCACTTCGATGCCGAGGTAGTAGCTGAGCACGCCGAGATCGCTCATCTCGACGTTTTCGATATCTTCTTCTTGAACCTTTCGAGGACTTCCACGTCGCCTCCAATGATTATGAGATCGTCGATGTACACTCCCACGATCAGTCGCTTCTTGCCATGGCCGTGCGTGTACATGCCATGCTCAGAGGCACAACGTTTGAATTTCAGTGACAGTAGGGTACTTTCGAGCTTCGCGTTCCAGGCTCGTGGGGCTTGTCGAAGCCCGTAGAGTGTCTTGTGTAGGCGCAGTACCTTATTGGGGTTGTCGTTGTCCAGGAAGCTAGGTGGTTGTCAGACATAGACGGTCTCCTTCAGCTCTTCGTTAAGGAAAGTAGACATTACGTCCATATGGTGAACCTCCCAAGAGTAATGTGCCACAATTGCCAGCAAGAAACGAACGGATTCTAACCTTGCCACTAGCGCAAATACCTCTTCGAAGTCCACTCCTTGCTTCTGGACGTAGCCCTTCACCACCAGACGGGCCTTGTGCTTCACAACTTCTCCTTTTTCGTTGCGCTTCAGTTTGAAGATCCATTTGAGCCCCCTATGGTTCGGTGTCCTGGTGGCATATCCTCCAGACTCCACGTTTGGTTCTCGGTGATGGATGTCATCTCCTCCTGCATTGCCTTCACCCAGCACGGGTTCTTTTCTTCTTCGGCGAAGGTGTTTGGTTCATCTTCACTGATGGCATGTAGTTCGGCCACTTCTTCGAGCTCGCGCGCTGCCAGTCCAGGTGGTTCACCTCCTCCCACCCACTAGGTCGTCCATCCTCCGGTACCTGGCCTCCAGATCAGTATCGTGATCGGCATCAATCGTCGAATCCGCAGTTCGTGGTGTTGCGAATTCCACTAGTTCAGGGGGTGCACCTGCTGGCGGCGGTGATGGCTCCTGATGCTGGGCTCCTCCTTCCGGCTTGGTGACGAGGTACTCCACCGTGAATTGATTTGGATTATGGGTTTCCTCGATCACGTCATTCCACTGCCAGAAGGTGCTTTCGTCGAAGACGACGTCGTGAGACACGTGAGCTCGCCCCCTACAGGATCATAGAGTTTGTACGCCTTGCTCCCGGGTTCATAACCGATGAAGACGACCTTCAGCCCCCTGTGATCGAGCTTGGCGAGGTGGGGATGTGTTACCTTCATGTATGCGACGTAGCCGAACACGCAGAAATGATGTACCGCTGGTTTTTTTTGTTGTACCGGCCTCATATGGCGTCTTCCCGTCGAGGCTTCGGGTTGGTGACCGATTGAGGAGATAGACGGCCGTCATTACTGCCTCTCCCTAGAATCTCCCAGGCATCCCGGCCGTTACCAACAATGGACCTCGCTATCCCGACGATGGTCTGATTTCGGCGCTCCACCACTCCGTTCTATTGGGGGGAGTAGGCGCCGTTAGGTGCCATTGTATGCCGATCTCGTCGCAGTACTTACCGAAACTTGCCGAGGTGAATTCTCCACCTCATATGGTTTGTTACCCCTGTGTCGAGGATCCATCGTCGGTGCTCGTGTTGCTCGTCCCTCTCGCCGATCTGAGCGAACACTCGCTCCTCCTCCAGTTGAATTGGCTCCCCAACTGGAGCTCTTTTTCGGGTTCAACATCGTCGTCGATTAGGCAACTCTCCTAGCCCAGTCCACGGGGAAGGAGAGCTGGCTCGTCCTCCTCATATTGAGCCACATGGGCCTTATCGGTCCGTTCTATTGGGGAGAGTAGGGCGCCGTTAGGTGCCGTTGTATGCCGATCTCGTCGCAGTAATTACCGAAACTTGCCGAGGTGAATTCTCCACCTCATATGGTTTGTTACCCCTGTGTCGAGGATCCATCGTCGGTGCTCGTGTTGCTCATCCCTCTCACCGATCTGAGCGAACACTCGCTCCTCCTCCAGTTGAATTGGCTCCCCAACTGGAGCTCTTTTTCGGGTTCAACATCGTCGTCGATTAGCCCTCACGGAGGTTGGAGGAGAAGGAGAGCTGGCTCGTCCTCCTCAGATTGAGCCACATGGGCCTTATCAGCCTTCTCCTTGTTCCCCAGCAATTCCTGCTCAGGTGTCCTCTCTTCCACTGGATCCATGGCTTCTTACCGCCTTTGCGGCTGGAGGAGGGCCCTGTTGCTCTCGTCGGTGTTGTCGCCCTCCTTGAGGAGTAGACGGCCCTCCTTGTCAACAGCTGAAGCGGTATTCTTCTTCCGCTGCTCGATGTTACGTAGTCTTTCGATCACCTCTTCCACTGTTAGGTCGTTCACGTCAAGCAATGTCTCGATTGAAATCGTGACTTGCTCGAGGTGATCGGGGACGACGTGCAGCATCTTCTTCACGGAGGTTGGTTCAACCCATTTGTTAGGGTAGGGTTGTTTGGAGTTGTTATTCGGCTTATCCATTCCAAGTTGGGAGTTGGGTGAAGGCCTATTGTCCATCAACCCATTGGTTAGGAGATTATTTCTGAGGATTAAGTTATTTTTAATTCTATGAATCCTTATTTCGGGTGGATTAAGTTAAAACAATATTTTTTTTAATTTTTTAACCTTTATTTCTGGTGATTAAGTTAAAACAGTATTTTTTAATTTTTTAACCTTTATTTCTGGTGATTAAGTTAAAACCGTATTTTTTAATTCTATAACACTTATTTATGGGGATTAAGTTAAAACAGTATAATTCTATGAACCCTTATTTTTAGGATAAAGTTAAAACAGTATTTTTTAATTCTATGAACCCTTGGGATTAAAATAGTATTTTTAATTCTATGAACCCTTATTTCTAGGGATTAAGTTAAAATTGTATTTTTTAATTCTATGAACCCTTATTTCTTTTCTCCAAATCATTATTACTATTATAGAAATTTGTTTGCAAAATTCTCTAAAATCAAACTATTATTAAATTAATAAAATTATTCTAATTTTTTTTCAATCTCGACGAGTGAATAATAATAGGTTATTATGATTTCGAGAAAGCCGCTATGGTGAAATTGGTAGACAAGCTACTCTTAGGAAGCAATGGACAAGCTACTCTTAGGAAGCAATGTTTAGAGCATCTCGGTTTGAGTCTGAGTAGTGGCATGCCATTTTATATTATAAAACAAGTTCTATAATATAATTAATTCACGTCCCCGATATTAATTCAAATAATTGAATTGAGGGACCTTTTTAAATTTTTTTTTATGATATTTTCAACTTTAGAGCATATATTCACTCATATATTTTTTTCGGTCATTTGAACTGTCATTACAATTCATTTGATAACCTTATTAGTCGATGAAACCGTAGGACTCTATGCTTTGTCAGAAAAGGGCATGATAGCTACTTTTTTCTGTATAAAACAAGTTCTATAAAAAAAACAATTCAATTGTTTCTATATTAGCGGCATGTCATTTTATATTATAAAACGCGTCTCAGATATTAATTCAAATAATTGAATTGAGGGACCTTTTTAAATTTTTTTTTTTTTTTATGATATTTTTAACTTTAGAACATATATTAGCTCATATATTTTTTTCGGTCATTTCAACTGTCATTACAATTCATTTGATAACCTTATTAGTCGATGAAACCGTAGGACTCTATGCTTCGTCAGAAAAGGGCATGATAGCTACTTTTTTCTGTATAACAGGATTATTAGTTACTCGTTCGATTTATTTGAGGCATTTACCATTAAGTGATTTATATGAATCATTACTATTTCTTTCATGGGGTTTCTCCCTTATTCATCTATTTATTCTAAAAAATATAGAAACCATTTAAGTGTAAGCTCAATAACTGCACCAAGTACTATTTTTACCCAAGGTTTTGCTACTTAGGTTTTTTAACTCAAATGCATCAATCCCCACTATTAGTTGCCGCTCTCCAATCTCATTGGTTAATGATGCACGTAAGTATGATGGTATTGGGTTATGCATCTATGATATGAATCCAACAACCGATAACTTCCATGTACCCGAACGAGCAATTACAAGAAGCAATACAAAGAAGATTCAAAAATCAAATCAAGAAAATAATGGAGTGGCTGATATTGGAAAGTGATTAGAAGACTTGCCATTGGTAGTTGAACTACTAAGACAATTTATGAATCCCTTATTTTCTTCACTTTGTATTTAATAGCATTTATTAGTAATTTGTAGTTGGTGACTGAACCTTATTATGTTAGGGTTATCTTTTGGTACCCTTTTGCTGTTATTCTTTTTCAAACCTTGCTTTAGGTTTGATGTTTAAACCGACTCATTGAATTAGTTTTGATCAAGCTAATTGTGGAGTGAATTGTCTGGGTATCTAAGAGTGACCATCATAGATTCCAAGTTCGATCTAAGAGTCATTCATCTTCTAACCAGCTCTTGGTTGGAATCAATCCGTTAAGTTAGCTTTCTCTGTGAACGTTTTGCAAGGATTCTAGAAGGACCTCTATCTTTGCAAATTTCAGCATTGTATGCGCTTATCATTTGGTATCAGAGCTTTTGGTCGACGTTCTTTGGTCGCTCTAGAGGTGAAATAGTTTTATTGTTATTTTTTTTTGTATCAATTTTTTTTCTCATATTATCGGAAAAAAGAAAAAGAAAAAAAAAGAGAGAAAAAAATCAGTAATAAAAAAAAAAGTTATGAGAAAAAAAAAAAAAAAATATATATATATATATATATATATATATATATATTCAGTTCTTATCATTTATTTTCAAGCTCTTGATCCTTGAGATACTTGTCTTAGCTTGTTAGAATTGATCGTTGAATTGGTTATAATCAAGCTTAAAGCAAGATTGCACAAAAAAAAAAGCCAGCCTTTACATTCTTGACCTAGTACCAAAAGCTTACCTTAAACATGAGTGTCCCTGAGTGAAATTTTTGTGAGAAGTGTGAAGAGGCCCCTTGATAACAAAATGTCACATAATGGAGGAGCAGTACCACCAGTACCAGATCTTAATACAACCATTCTTCAAGCAATTCAAGGTATGATGGAAATGATGATGGAAGATAGACAAGAAAGAAGGGCGCAACAACAAAGACAAGAACGAACATTACAAGAAGATGAAGGTATAGTAGTACAAGAAAGACAAGTTGATGGTAGATGGAGAGGAAGAAATAACCATGCAACTATTATGCAACCTAGAAGGATTGAAAGAGTACATAAAGATAGAGATGGGGGAGTTAAACTCAAAATTCCACCCTTTTTTGGAATGGCAGAATTTGAGGCATACTTGCAGTGGGAAAGAAAGATAGAGCATGTGTTTGGTTGCAACACCTATAGTGAAAATAAGAAGATGAGACTTGCTATTGTCGAATTTACCAATCATGCTGGTGATTGGTACCAACATCTCAAATCAGAGAGAAGAAGAAAAGAGGAGGATTCAATAAAGACATGAGAAGAAATTAATCACCAACATCTCAAATCCGAGAGAAGAAGAAAAGAGGAGGATTCAATAGAGACATGAGAAGAAATTAAAGAAGCCATGAGAAAAAGGTATATTTCAAAACATTATGAAAGAAATTTGAAAACTAAATTGCAAGGTTTGAGGCAAGAAACAAAAAGTGTGGCGGAATATTTTGGTCATTTTACCCCTAATTCTTGGTTTTGCTACTTAATGTGTTCCAAAGACTTTCAAACAACATCATCAAACATCATAAAATAAAATCTACTACAGAGTTTCATTGCATTTGGAGGTCATCTGGGTCATGAACTGAATGTAAATTACCTTGGGGGCATTAGAGTCATTTTACAGTGTTTCTTGGTTTACTTACTTTTCCTTAGCCAATGACATTAAATTTCATACATAATCTCATTATAACAAGCTCAGCATTAAAATTTAATAGGCAGTAGACTTCATTTAGCTGGTTATTTTAACGTTACTTAAATCTCGAGCAATTTGATTAGTTCAAGGCCTTAAATCATTATTCTTTGACTTTTTCTTTCATATATCCTTAATTCATACTTGGTTAAGAGTTCATATAGAAATCCAAGCGATTCCTACATGCATTTCTTAAGAAAATTTCAAGGTGGCTACTTACCTCGTTGTCGACATTCAAGATCTCAGTTCTTGAGCTTACTTTATACGACTTACCTCAAATTTTTCTTCCACAAACTTCTTATTGTGTCCAGTTTCTAGAATCATAAAATAAAATTTCATAAGAATCGTTCTTGAAGGGGGGTTAAAATAGAGAAAAATCGATGGAAGGGATTTTGGGTTGACATGGCCGGTTCAATTGAATCGGCCACGTCATCGTCTTCTTCCTTTGGATAGGAATAATGCGCGCACGTCCTTTGCGTCACTGTCTGAAACTCGCCTTCCACAACTCTATTTTTAGCATTTCTCCCCTCGATTTCATCATGAAACTTAAAGGTGTTATAAGGAATAACTAGGATTGATTTCATACCTTCTTGTTGATTGTAGCCTAAGATATTCGCCTCGAAAGTTCGTTTAAAATTAGTATTCTCGCCGAATCAAAAACAGAGAATTTCTTATTGGAAAGCCAATTCTAGGGGTTTTCAAGACTTGATTTGTTCATGGAACCTCTCCCTTATCCTTCACTCGAGCTAAAGGAATTGATTTGGATGAACAACTTTGAGTCTGGAACTTTAATTTTGAGAAATTCTTCTCGGTCTGCAACTCACCCGAAACCCAAAAAATCGATCTCTTGGGTAGCTTGTTCTATAACATTTGAGATCTCCATGCTTTTACTAAAGTTACTTCCTCTCAAGCTAAATGAATCATCCATTTGACTTTTTCCTTGCTGTTCAGGTGTAGCGGGGGACTACCCAAATTCATATAAATCCAATCGTCATTGCGAAACGCCCTAGCCCTTGTCATTCTAAACGTACTATATGTATATGCTATTGAATAGATCGATTTACTATGCTAGTCGGAGTTTCAGAGAGGCTGAGATTCAAGCAAAACTCTACACTTAGTAGTTGAGGGGGGAAATTTGCACTATGGTCACTTGAAAAAGAAATGCCATCCTCTTTAGACTATTAATGAATGTGCACAATTCACCTAATTCTTCTGTGGAAAAGTGACTGTAACCACCCGAAAAAAAAAAAAAAATAATAATAAATAATAATAATTATTATTATAAAAAAAAAAAAGAAAAAAAAAAGAAAAGTAAAGTATGGACCCTCTCTCCACCTTCCCCAAATATCTCCACAACACCTCCAAGTGCAAAAGGATCTGCAAAAGAAAGAAACAGAACCGAAAAAAAAAAAATGGCCATAGGGAAGGAATGACTTCACTCGAAGAAGATTTGATAGGTAGGGAAGAGATAGAAAATTGATGGGTAAGTTAGATCTCCTCTTTTATTTTTGCAGGAGATAGAAAAATTATTTTAGATCTCTCTTTTTTTAATTATTTAGATTTTTGGATCTCTTATGGAAAATCAAAATCCATTGAAAAATGGTTTTGTCAATTGCATGAATAGTCATTTTTAGGAAAGAGAAGAAAATCATAATTGATTGAGTTTTATGAAGGAAAATTAGAATGGATCGTAAATGAATTTGATAGTGATTTGGAAAAGAGAAGAAAACAGAATAGATTGAAAAATGGCTTTCTGTTAATTCGATAGTCATATTAGGAAAGAGAGGAGAACAGAATTGATTGAGATTGTTTTATAATTGCATAATCTAGAAAGAAAGAAAAAAAATACAGAGAGAAGAGAACAAAGAGGTACAAGAAGGTAAATGGAAGATGTGAAAAATTATTATTGTTTGTATCTAGAGAATATAATATTATAACAAACCATAGTTGGATTGAATGATTCAAAGCAGCATGAAATAATATTGTCATATTTTCAATTTGAGTTTTAGAAAATTTAGAAACAATGAAAACTTGGAATTCGATTTTTACTAAGACCGTTTTAGAGCCGTATTTCACATTGTTAGTTGGATTATTAATTAAAATGTGAAATACTAACAAAAGGTGACGAACAGTGGGATATGAAGCGAACTCCAGCAACCTTTAGAGCAGCTCTCGAGGAATGGGAGCTTACGTTAATTAAATTAGGGAGTACTTCGGCTAAGGCCAACCAGGTAAGTGGCCTTACTATAAGATAAGCTAAAAATTGTATGAGTTACGATGTTGTATGAACTATGTCGTGCGATGCGGTATATGAGTTATGATGATATATGACTTATGATGATGTGTGGGTTATGATACCTGATGATGTGCTCCGTATATATATATTTTGATGAATGTCGTACTTGATATGTTTGATGCACTTTGTGGCAATATGATGACTATGATGATTGCGTGACGTTTACCTTAATATGATGATGTTTTCCATATTGAGCATGCTATATGATGATGAGTGCCATATTGCATCATGTCGTTAGATCGACATAGGACACAACCCTAAGAGCGTGAAAATGATATTAATATAAATATCTACGAGTATGTGTTACCTAGAGTAACAAAGAGATGAGACTAGAGGGTTGTGTCAGAAGAGACATTATGATGGATTTAGAGGGACCTCATGCATATTGTATGTTCATAAGCATAGGGCTACTTCCCCTAGAGATGATGTGTAACACCCGCTCATCGTCAACGCGATTAACAGGAGTTACCATCGACAATAATAACAGGCTCTGATATCCAATCATAAAACTAAAACAAACAGTACTTTTAAAAACTTAAAAGGACCAAAGTAAATTCTTGACAACGAAAACATAATTACATAAACAGACCCAGACATGGATTTTCAGTAGTCTCTAGCCCGCTAGTCTCGTCCTCGGTTGGCCTGCATCATCTAAATCTGGAAAGAAAAGTTATAATAATTTTGATGAGTAATTAGATTACTCAGTAAGTAGCTAGCTTATCATTCACGGGTTCATAACTAATCTTTCCAGGTGTTTTTAGGCTTTATTCATCACTGACTCCTAGTTCTCTTACTAGGGTCATCTGTTCGTTAATGAGGTATCTCAGCTACCTCCAGCTAGGTTATTGACTCTCCTTCGATATGCTTATCTAGAATTTTTGGACTCGTATGTAAGACTCGCTCTCGGTCAAATACGGCCCGTCTACTAATTGCTCTGACGGCCTGTTTATCTCATATACCAACGGTCAGGAGTACTCATGCTCCCTGACTTAGCACACAGCGCGTTGGCCAGGAACTCCGCGGGAATTAGTAGACTATCATACTCATATAAATAAGCCATAGCTCAACAACCAATAAGCATATCTAGAGTCATAACCTTTCCATTAACATGCATAACATACTCACAGTTACTGCATGCTTTCATACATGTATCATGTTCAACACATAGAACATTCTGACAATCATTTATATCATGCTTACATCACTGGCAAGCAGTCACAATATACAATAAACACTCAATATCATCAAAGCTCATCATAACATACTAAGCTCTTAATCAGGTAAACAACATACTCACATGTTGTAAAACAAGTTAAGAACTAGTTCATAGATCGATACGCTACTTACTTGGTTTCGAACTCCTTTTCCCCCTTGAATGTACGTTTAATAGTATTTCAACACAATTCCTCCCTATTAGACCTATATTTTATCAATTTCAACATAAGTATAGACCAATTTTGATAGGACAGGTCAAAAGGAGTCAAACGGGACAAATCGGGAGCCAAAATACCTTCTTACGCGCCCTCACGCGCCAACACAAGGTCAGGGTTCGTTTCTCACGCGCCTGATCCGCGCACAATCGCACTTCCACTCGCGGCCTCCCACGCGCCTCGCGTGTCCTTCACGCGCTCGTCTTCAACCTCTCCTCCATGCCATTTTTTCCAAATCTTTTCTTTTAATACCCGTTGTGTCCCGAAGCAAAATTTTCATCTCTACCGCTCGAATTTCGTTCTGATTTCTTCTACAACTTTATAGATCTTCTAACTACGGTTCTAACAAGCCTTATTTCATAACTTATTATGCAGTATGAATCAAGATATCGAGATTTAAAGGTTCGGTGATATGGATTTTTCGTTACCTTCGAATCACCGTCCGATTCAGCTCGTGGCCGTATCCCCTTCCTCAAATGATTCCTCAGCAACAACCCCTCTTCCTTTACCCTCGATTGATGTCCAATTTTAAGCAACCAAAACTCGAATTCTCAAAAATTTCCTCCTCTGTTTTCTGGGTTTTTCGCTAATCACTCTTCTTCGTTTTTCTTCCTTTTTAAAACCTAATCAAGGCCCTAATACGCTTCCACATCCTCTAACAATCCACTCATCCATCCCACGCCTCCAGCCTACGCGTCCGCCGCCCCTCATCCCCCTTTACAGCAGCTGCTTGACGCAGCTGCTTTGTTTCGATATATATATATATATATATATATATATATATATATATATATATATATATATTATTTTTTTTTTTTATAATAATAATAATTATTATTATTATTATCATCATCATCATCAAACACACAACAAATAAATACATATTATCATTATTTTAGGTTGTTACATGATGAGTGCGGATGCGCACCGTATGATGAGCGCGTATGCGCACAGGTGCGAAAGCACACAGATGAGGGTGTTCATGAGATGCATGACACTATGGGGTTCCGCTGACCTCCGGACGTCGCTACAGATTAGCTTGACCAGAGGGTCCAGGGGGTGTGCGAGCGCCCTGGGGATTCACACTCGCACGTGTGAGTCGTGTGTAGGGAAGTACTACACATCCAATTTGTCCGAGACTGAAGGCCACCCCTAAGATGATTAGAGATAGGTCTCTAAATCATGATTGCATGTGTTTGCATTTGCATGGCCCCCTATAGTGGGTCACTTATTGAGTATTCTTTGAAATACTCAGGCCGTGTGCCACATCATTTTTTTCAGGTAAAGGCAAGGCGCACTTGTACGGAGGACGGCGGCATCACGAGCAGAGACTGTGGCACGTGCATAGGGTAGACTCATATTTGAATTTCTAGTCTTAAGTTAGAATAGGTTGTTTTGCATTTCATTGTTTTAAATTATTTTGTATTTGTTTTTGTTTTCTCTAAATTTCAGTATTTCATATTTAAACACGTAAGACCATGGCTGTGTTTTTCAGAGAAGAAGTTGTTTTAAACGTTTTTTTTGAAGTTTACGTTATCAGTTATATTTCATGTAAGAGTTATATTTCATGTAAGAGTTATATTTCCGCATTATAGATGAGCATGAGACGTTCGTAGCGACTCTGAGTATGTGGAAATTTAGGGTCGTTACAGTGATCATAAATAAGAATTCTATACTTATCCCCAAATTTTACTCAAACTGATTTCCTTTAATTCCCCATGTTTCTGAGATTATTTCTCTTCATATTTTTCTATGGAAACAATCCTCATAGCTGCCAAAATAGGTTGAGATTTTCCTTGCACGACAAATTATCGTGTATCATCAAATTAATTTTTCATGATTTTCTTGAAGCTCTTCAATGGCGGATCGGACTGGGGGGGGGGGGGGGGGGTTCAAGGTACTTTTAGCACTCGATTTCTTCATGAAACTTGTGGGTAATCTTGTTTAGAAACTGTATGAACAAATTTGAAGGAAAATGGTGGACAATTGCTCTCGTATTTGGAACAAATTAGAGAGTAGGATACCTACAATCTAAACGCTTATTGCTTACGATTTGGAGCTCGACCTTCCTCGATTCTTGTTCCATATTATTGCCCCAACTTCAGACTTTATAGGGAAAGCTTCCACCGACGTTGAAACCTTAAGAATCGACGTGACTTGGATTTGGTGAGTTGTGAACATTCTAGATTGTGTCCAATTTTGGAGGAAATCCAATAATTGGATCTTGAGATTCGATGAATTTTGAGCATAATGGCATATTCTTAATTATCTATAATTTTAGGGTATTTTGGTAATATTTTATTATTTTTATTTAAAAATTCAATTTTTTTCTAAACATTCTTCATCCGAAATTAAAAATCCAGAAAATTCCATAGGTTCCATCAAGATTTGAACTCAAGTTATAGGATTGATAGTCAAATGTCCAAACCATTAGACCATGGAACCACAAATAATTACAAGATTTGTTTGTAATAAATCAAATAGTATCTTCGTATACTTTCAAAACTTTGATTATATGTGTCATAATTCAACAAATTAAAATCAATTAATAAAACCAATTAATTTAATTGCATTAAGTCCCACCGAGATTTAAACTCATGTTATTGGATTCAAAGTCCAATGTCTTAACCACTAGACCATGGGACCACAAATATTTATAAGATTTGTGTAATAGATCTCTGAACTTTAAAAAAATAAATAGTACTTATATATGAACTCTAGTTTAACATAATATAAATATATTGTATATTATGTTTTAGCTCGTCTTTTTAAGCTACCGAGTCAGTCCTAAGATGAGTTGCACCCCGACTATGCCTTACTTTTCTGGTAGGTTGGGTAGAAATATATATATGAAGAAAGTGGATGATTAAAATGTTGTATACTAGATTTGTGAAAACTAATGGGTAGAGTAGCATCCACGGAAAAAATAAATAAAGTAAATTCCTTAGAGGTGAAAACGTAGCTGAATGTATTTCCAAGGTAGCTTGTATGTCGATAGTAGTAAATATAATGTCTGTAGAGCTTCCAAGTCCCTTTGAACTTCGGTACGGTACTATTCTGCTAGACATGAGGTTGGTTAAGGACGTGTAACATGATAGTTTGTTGGATTATCTGACATAGTGGATTCACCCTATAGGAGGGCATTGATCATGCAGATAATCAGTAATTACCCCACATGGTGGATCCATCCTGTGGGAAGACATTGATCATGTTGGAAGTCTATGGAACTAGCACATACAGTAGGTAGAGCTCCTGACCTCTAACGACTACATGGCCTGTTGGATGGATTTGCTAGCAACCTCCTATGTGGACCACCAGGCCTTGCAAAAGCGGGGGTACTCTACTGGCCGGGCATGCGAGACGACGTTGCTGAGTATGTGAAGACGTGCCTGTCAACAGGACAAGGTCGAGCGGGACAGACTCCTGAGTTGGAGTCGTAGCCTGTACCACAAAGACCATGGGAAAGTGTCTCCATAGATTTTCTCGCCGCTCTGCCAAACAAAGGGAGTATGGGTCTTGATCGTGGTGGACTCACAAACAAAAAGAAAGATGCAAATCTCTTGCAACGAGACCATCTATATTCCTTATAAATAGACAAGACTCGCTCAGATCTTTTTCGATAATATCCTCATTGCATGGAATGCCACACTCAATTCTCAGCGACAGGGGACCCGGTCTTCATTAGCTATTTCTGGCAGGAGCTCTTTCGTTTACACAAGGGACAGAATTGAAGATGAGTACAGCTTTCCCCGAGGTGGTTCACCGGTGCTTAGAGAAAGAACTACTACCTGGGATGCTTTACAAGCGATAGACCAAGGGAAGGGAATGGGTACGTTGGTTACTATGGGCAGAATAGTGGTACAATACCACTCTTATCATTCGGCAACCAAAGAAAGACCGAGTAGTATATGGGCGCCCACGACCTCACATTACGTCTTCGTCCTATACTCATGAGTCCAACAAAGTCAAGTCCATCAAGTTGATTGCGAGCTAGGGATTGTGTTTTGCTACTTTGAAAGGATAATTAGCATGGAGCTCAGGCCCAGACAAGAAGCAGATAAATATCGATCGAAACGAGAATTTTCTGTGGGACATGGAAGAGTGAAAGGCTGTCCGTGCCCTGAAAGAGAAAAAGATCACCATCACCAGCATATATATATCTTACCGGTGATGCGAAGGAGAAAGAACGAACCGGAGGGACGGCCGTCAATCGAAAGCTCAAACAAGGAAGTGAAGGTTCCTCCCATGCAATGGGGCATGGCTCGTTCCTGACTATTTTATTGTCTAGGAGGAATTACGCTTACTTGTTTTTTAGTACAAGTAGCTACGGGGTTTGCTATGACTTTTTACTATCGTCCGACCGTTACTGAGGCTTTTGCTTCTGTTCAATATATAATGACGGAAGCTAACTTATGATGAGAATGATAGCACTCACCATGCTATCTCCACATGATAGAGAGAGTTCACCTGCTAAATTGGTTACCAGTTACCTTGCGTATTCTAAGTTATCTATCCAATGCTACGCACAACAAGAGCAATACATCTAGATCCTAGAGTAAAATTTGTGGTCTCCTACTATGTCAACATTACAATAAGAGTTTATAAGTAGATTGCTTATGGTGTATATTTATACATTCACCCTTTTTTCCTTTCTTTGTCAGGTGTCTGTAGGCTGCCAGTTGAGGTGGAGGAGCGTTTGAGAGCTGTGCGGTCACAAAGGGGATCATTCTGGAGCATCAACTCTTTATTGTATCTCGGGTCTTTTGTATTTCAATTTATATTCATATCCTGAATTAATTTTTCCGTTTGTAATAAATTGGACAACAACCTATTCTAGTTGAATTTTATTTTATATTTAGTTTTTTTTCTTTTTTTTGTCCTTATTTTTATTTAAAGTTTATCGAATTTTTCGTATTTTATTTTACAATTTTTTTTTTTTTTCTTTCATCTTTTTAGTATGATCCTTAAACCTTGAAATTTGGATTGTGACATATTAGAATAAGAGTAGTCGGGTATTAGATTCTATAGGCTTTCTTAGGATATAGAGTCGTACACCTCTAAGACTCAGCTCGACGACATGGCTCACCACATCCCAGTATATAGGCTAACTCAATTTAGTACTACATGATATGTTGTAAAACCGGTATGAACTTGTTGTATGTTTTTTTTTTTCGTGGTAGTTATGATAACAACCTCAGGCGTTGAAAAGCAAATGGAAATTTGTGTATCTACGCTCTGGGAGCTTAAGGGATGATATCACCCCATTGAGTATGTGTGATTGTATATATGATTGACTATACATTAGCTCCAGGTGATTATATGTGTGATTGTATACATGATTGAATGTGTGATTCTCCTTATAGAGGATAAGTAGTAGAAATAGTTTAAGACTAGAGTGCGTGCGTCAGTGTTGCTAAGTTGTGACTTTGGATGGAACGCCTCTAGTAGTGTCCAAGTGTAATAGAATCATGAGAGATGATTAGAGGGTGAGACTCCTAGTGCACCTGACTCCACCAGATTGATTTAGGGAGTTAGAAATGAGAATACTTGAGATTTGAATGTTTGTCAAGACCGCCAAACCATCATAGGGACCTAGAAAACCCCCATAGCAATCTTGAAAAAAAATAAAGGTAGCTTGTAGGCCAATAACAGGTGGTACAATGTCTGCGGAGCTTCCACTTCCCTTTCCACTCTAGTATTGTTTTTAGTGACGTGTGACTTTTTGGATTAGTGTAATACCTCAGATTAGTTGAGATACCCTTAACAACCCTATGAGATCCAAAGGAAGGACCATAGGGCTTACCAAGGTTTTGATGGACCTAATCAAGTGAATTAGATAAGGACCAAAGAATTTTCATTTTTCTAGTTTTTAAGAAATATTCTAGATTTTTTATTTTCTTATAGAGATGGAATTTTAAGGTGGTGACCGAGGAAAAAATGACAAACATGGTGTAAGAAATTTTTAATTTTTTTTTTTTTTTTTTTTAGAGTTTTAGAAAAATAATAATAAAATATTTTAAAAAATGGTAAATTATCAAAATACCATTGAAGTTCAAGAAAATTACGATAATGCCATTGAACCAGAAAATCATATATGCTACCGTGCCTACTTGTAAAAAATCAACGATATCTTTTCATCCAAAATCTTTACCAAATTTAAGTTTGTTCTAGAGAACATAAATTCATCAAATTCAACGGTTGGAAAATCTAAAAAATATTTTCAGGAAAAAATCTAGAAAGTTGAGTCACAAATTCAAGAGAATTTTAGAGGTTTTAAAGTCAGTTATAGCTCCTTATAAAGTCTAAAATAAGAGCTTTAATTTGGCTTAAGAATCAAGCATTTACTTGAGTTAGAAGCATTTACTTTTTTGGTATAATTTTCTTAGATTTTCATCAAAATTCATAGTTCACCGTTTACTTTCAAACTTATTATACTTCTAAATAACACTACCCACCAGTTTGGTGAAGGAATCAAGTAAAGATTGTCATCATACATCGTTGAAATGTTGTTAGAGCATTACATAGTCTATAGGGCATCCGTCTAAGTGCAAAAATTCCATAAGATATGTAAATGTTGTCTTCTTTCGATCTTCTTGACTGATTTTAATTTTATTGTATCCCGAATAATCATAAAAAAAGCAATAATGTGACTTCAAGTAACTCAATCAAGCATTTTATCAATGAATGGTAAGGAAAAATGGTCATTACGTGTCGCTTTGTTCAGTCGTCTATAATCCCATACAAACGCTCCATTGTAGTGGAGGTCAACTCATTGTTCTCATTTGTCATTGTTGTTATCCTCCTTTCTTAGGAACACATTGAATAGGATTGACCTTAATGCGTTTGCAATTGGATATAGTATTCCTGCATCTTGCCATGTGATAATTTTTTTTCTAACAACTTTCTTCATCATTGGATTAATCGTCTTTGTTACTTAATTGGTTTAAATTTTCCTTCCTCCAATTGAATCTTATGCAAGACTAATTCTTTTTATATCTACCAATGTCCACCCTATCGCCCCCTTATGCTTCTTAACCCGCTTCTAAGATCATATCCTCTTGGGTTCATGATAATGTTTCTGAGACGATGATCGGTAGTGTCTCTTTGTCACTTGAATACAGATATTTAAGGTTAGGAGGTAGTGGTTTCAAGTCTAGCTGCAGTGCTTTTTCCATAGATGCTTCATCGGTGAACTTATTCTTACCTCTAATTCTAGTGTCTCAAAAGTGCTGCTAAATTCATTTAAAATTGTTAACTGTTATGTGATTTACTCAAGTGGTTGTTTTCTTTTTGCTCACATTCCTAACTATCCCATTCCTCTACTATGAGTTGCTCTATATATTCATAAATGGTTGAGCATTCTTCTACTACTGCTAGATATTTCATGTTGTCAATGATATTAAATTTGACTTTCTTGTCACCCATTTTTAATGTTATGGTTCCATTTTCGACATGTACTAGTGTTCTCCCCATCGTTAAAAATGATCTCCCCAAAATAACCTGTACATCACGGTCCATTTCATAGTCTAAAATAATAAAATTTGTTGGCAATATGAATTTATCAACTTGAATTAAAATGTCTTCGATCTTTCCTTTGGGAGAAGTGATGGACCTATCACCTAGTTGAATGGTGACTGTAGTGAATCTAGCCTCTCCAAGCATTAAGTTGATGCTTGCCCCCCAAGTCACATAATGCTCAACCTAGCTCCTTTTCTCCAATTGATGCGGGAATGGTGAACGAGCCTGGGTCTTTTTCTTTTAGTGAGATCTTATTTTTCAATATTGCACTACACTATTCATTTAGTGCCACTACCTTGAATTTTTCAAATTCAAACTTTCTTCTATTAGTGAGCACATCCCTCAATAATTTCACATAATTTGGCATTTGATTGAAAGCCTCCACGAGTGATATGTTTATATAATTTCCTTCAAAATATCCATGAACTTCTCAAATGGGCTTCCTCTTTCTTTCTTTTTATACCTTGTGGAGAAAGAGGTGTTGGTATTTATGTTCTACTCTCTTCTTCAATGTTGACGGTTGTTTGCATTTTGGAGACTGCACTGTTTTTGCATTTTTGCTCTGCTTCTTCTATTTAGTAGTTTCCTAGGGGTGACTGTCTCTATGTTCTTTAAGTTTTCTCCCGTGCTGAGTATTTCTTTCTCACTTCTCAATTATATTGCTTGACATTACTCATTGCCTTCTCTTTTTGGTGTTTCGGTATCTGCTGGCAGCTTTCCAAGAAGTCTATTTCATAAGTAAGTTGCTAATCGATCTACTTGAACTTTCAAATTTCGCAAGCATGCTTGCTGACTCTGTATCACAACATCATTTTTGACCATATATTTCTTTATTAGGCTCTCAAGAGATGTTCTCCATATCGGTTGAGCTTGGCTAAATCCTTTCCCTTTGGTGTTGGCTTGTTGAGGATCATATGTCATTTGATTTTTTAGTCCAAATCTTGGATGGTAATTTTCTTTCCATTTAATTTTTTTATCATAGGAACTTTGACCCTTCCATAAAAATTTTGGAATTTCTTTAGGTACAATTTCTGGTTGCCTTGACTAGCTTGATTCCTCATATAAGAAATTGAAGTCGGATTACTTGGACATTGATCAAGAGTGTGTTCCTCTTCTCAATATAAACAAGATTCGGTTGCTATTTGGGTCATTTTAGTAGTAGCTTGGACTGGTGCTTTAGTGATTGAGCCTTATCCCAATGCTAGATTTTGTAGAATATTAGTCACCGAAGCTAATTAAGCGTTGAAAGAGGTCAAAACATCAATTTCAAGTACTCCTCGTGTTTTCTTTTCTAGATTTCTCCTCACATCGGCCCATTGACAATTGTTAGATGCTATTTTTTCTAGAATCTCATAAGTTTCATTATATGTCTTTGACAAAATATCTTCATTGGTGGAAGCATCCACAACTTGTTTAGTAAGCAATATTCAATCCATTGTAGAAAGTTTCATTTGGATACAATGGGTAATCCATGGCGATGACACTTTCTAAGAATCTACTTGAATCTCTCCAAAGCTTCACTTAGTGTTTCATTTTCAAACTGTTGAAAAGAAACAATCTCATTTTTGAACCATGAGTTTCTAGTGGATGAAAAATACTTGATCAAGAATGATTCTGCTCGACTATTTAAAGTATTCAACCATGATTTAGCACAATCCTTCAAAGAATAAGGGAATAAACCTAATCACTCCATTGAGTTGAAATGAGTTACTAACTCCCAAAAATTGACTTTAGATGTAGGGGGATCTTCTAACAGTCGTCCATGAAATTGTCCAATGGTTTGCAACATTTGGAACATCATAAGTTTTATCTCAACATTTGGAACCATGAGTTTCTGGTCTGATATTGTACGTATTTAGCTCTTCCAAGCTTGGTGTGCATATGCTCTGATTGCTCTCTTCTCCATTAGTCATCAGTGCTGAATTTTCAAACACCTTATTCAGATTCAGTTGGGCTCCAAAATAAATTTTGAACCAATAGGTGGGTTCATACACTCAATTATGCAGTAAGTTTAGTAAATAAGTTCAGTAGCAGAAAATTTAGCTACAAAGAATAAGAAAAAGTCTTAAAATAGTGGAAGTAAATGGCTAGAAAGTTGGACTAAAATTCAAAAATAGTGGAAAATTCTTGAAAAAGTCTTAAAATAGTGGAAGTATAAGTTCAGTAGCAGAAAATTTAGCTACAAAGAATAAGAAAAATTCTTAAAATAGTGGAAGTAAATGTCCACTATGCAATCCCTATTTCATAGACAATTTTATAAAATTGTATCATATGGTTAGAGTTAGGAAATCAATTCAACTTTGTATCCACTAATTTTAGTACTATTACTTATGATCGGATCATAATGTCTGGATTGATTTACATAAATTGATTTCAATTTTAGTCTTTTTTTTTTTTTTTTTAACATTTCAAAAAATAGACTAAGTTGCATTTAGTAAAAATATCTTTTACCTTGTAGCCTTATTCAATAAAAGTCAATGATTATCTTGGCTGAAAAGCAAGATCCACACACATGTAAAGTAATTAACTTCAAGATTTAGAGAATTACATTTTACTAGTCTTTTCATTTTATTCCATATGATGGTAATCAAATTGACTGCCAAACACAAATATCATCCTTTAAGAGAAAACAATTTGTCTTCTTATTATTGATTCTCTAATCATGAATATCTCAATATTTCGAAGGTATAGTAAGTGTTAACGTTTTAACATATACTAATTGTACTTCATTTAATCTGAACATATTTTCAAACAATTTTGAAAATATAAACTTTAATAGTTGAAAGTAATTCCTACTCTGTGAACTATTAGTGACTACTTACTAATAAAGTTTGAGAAATTGAATTTCTCTCATGGTTTCTAAAAACACCATGTTCAACCTAACAATTTTTACTTAACATCTTAATGTTTCCCACTACACCCAGATTGATTTTCTAGTGTCAACTAGTAGAATTTGTTCTACCTCATCAAGTATTTTTCAAGAATTATATATAAATGTACTGAAGAGCAAATCTTGATAGTAGATCTTATATCAACTATTCAAGGGTGTCCAAAAGAAGTGATTTTCCTCGATTAGGACCTATTTCACATAAAAATATAGTTAGCATCATAATTAGGATAAAAATCTAGCAAAGGAAACCGAGCATACCAAAAATCATCTTACACTCGCAGGCCACGCGTTACCAAACGTCGTCCCATATTCTTCACGTGACAGCCATGTGCGAGTACCATGCGTGAGAGGATTCTACAAGCGCGGGTCGCAGGTCAAGGTTTCTTGTCTGATAGTGGGCTAGTCAGGTCAATTTTCTTTGGACAAAGGGTTGAATCGGGTTGGTTAGTGGGTGGCAGGTCAGTTTGGGTCAAAATACGTGGGTCGGATCGGTATTGTAGAAGGCAGCGTGTCCTCGTCTGGGTGGAGACATGTCGCTCCACACCACGCTTGTTGCATCGTTCTACTCGGCACCCGACGGGTGTCTTCCTTCTGATAGCACGCATCATTCCTCTTGCTGATTGACACGTGGCACGCCAAAACTTCATCTCTCCTTCTAATAGTCATAACATAGATCCGATTAGGTTTTTTCTTTGAGTTTTAAATTTTTGTATTTTTTTTATTTTGAACTCAAATCAACTTGGTTTCTTTAGCAAAGTTGTAGATCGTAGTTTCGACTACATCATGATATTTTTCTTAAATTTAAACACCAAACAAAGACGGAGTTAATGCGTGTTCAAAGTAGGTTGATTGCTTCCTCTTACCATTCTTGGACGAACTCTCGGGGTTCTATTTTCTGGTCCAAACCTCTGCCGAGTTCCTTTACAAAATCTGTGGAGAATCCTACCTCAAAGAACATAATGTGTGTGTATGCACGCGCGCGTGCGTGTGTGCGTGTGTGAAGTCACTGAGCAAAAGGAGTGCGTATAATATCATAGTGTACATGATATCGTAATGGATGACATGTACTTATGATACTCCATTCTTTTCTTGATATAGCATTCCTATAAGACATACATACATAATACTTGTCATCATATTTCATGATTAACATACATGACTTTCTTATGTCTCATAGGCATAGAACGAAGATATTAACAAAGTTTATATAGCATGACATTGATAACACAACATAGTTCAATAACATACATAATCATATCATATTATAACTTATAACATATAATAACGTGTATCATGACATAACATATATCGTAGCATAGACATAACATAGCACATGTCAAATAATACCAAAACATGACACATGTAGGGGGTCACAGCACACGAGTCATTCATATAGCAAACAAGTCATCTAACCAAACCAATAGTAAAACTACTTACTTGGTTAGCCTAGACTTGAAGCGTAAAGAGCTTGTGGGTTGTGCGTCTGAGTACTTAAAGAGTTTTTTTTTTTTTTCTCTACTCGACGGTTAGAAATTGGTTTTCCTTGTTTATTTTTTTCACTGGTCTCTTTTTCAAATGGAAATCCATGCGCAGTCTAGTCGCCCTTTGGTTCCAATTACCTCCTCTGATGACTTGTGATGACGATGGTTCCTATATAGTATTGGATTCTTGACGTCGTTGATCGTTCGACCAACTGCAACGATACTGGTTTGCAACTCGAAGTGTAGGGTTAACTATGCGCTAACAAGATTCTAAAGGAGGTTTACACCATCCTCTCTATGAGGAATGGGGGAGCTCCAAGTCAAATGGGGGAGAAGTTCTATGTTGTTGCAATGGAAAGGAGGCGGCCTGAGAATCAAATGGAGAGTGGGTGGTTGGTTGGGGTTCTAGCGGTTCCGACTCGCCCAAAATTTCCTACATAATTATTTAATTATTATTATTATAACCTTTTAACTCTTATTAAAATGGCATAACATGATGAAATCAAGTGGAGATACATTTAATTCAACAAATTAGAGAAATGTCAAATAAAAAAAGTTGTAGAATTTTGTAACGACCACATATAAAAAAAAACACCAGGTCGCCAGAAAATGCGCGAAAATTTTGGCTAGGCGCTGAAATTCTTGCACCCCTCTCAGCTACACCCTACCCGATGCCCACACTGCTCCAAATGAACCCACAAGAATCCTGTCACCGTCACAGAACCCACCCGCAAAGTAGAAAGGAAAAACACAGAGAGAAAACGAGAGAGGGAGAGTGAGTGATTTTTTAGAATACTCCGACAACGATAATCTCATAGATCTAGTGTTGAAACAACCAACTCACATTGTGAAAGGGATCACCGACGATTGCACGTACATAGGAGGTAAGTTCTCACGCCTTCACAATGTGATTCGTCGTCGGAAAAGAGGGTTTGAGATTCAGATTTTAGAATCTTATAGATCTGCACATAATAGGTGCATATAACAAGAAATACTCCGTGGGAAGCAAAGAAGAAGTGTCAGTGACGAACAACCAAAGGGAAAACGGCAAGAAACGAACGTCGGAGAGAGAAAACTAATTGAAAAACTCGAGGGAAACGAGTAGAGAAGACGAAGTCCATGGACTTTGGGTCGAACCTAAATTTGTTACCCAACTGCAGCCCATTACTGACACTATTCTACCTAGACCGTGCGCCTGCAGCACCTCAGCCCCAACCGTGCGCCTGCAGCCCGATTGATACCTGAGTACCCGAGGCGCAACCTGCTATGGCCCACGCATTAGCCCACACCTGTAGTAGCCAGTACTGCACCGCAATCTGCAACCCGCATATGCGTAATGACTCGCGCCTCGACATGAAGTCGCCAATAGCCGTGTCAAACTTTGATTGCACCATGTGGCACACCTGCAGTACGACACTTCCTCAACTAAGTCGGCTTAAATAGCTCAGCTCGACTATACGGCTCAAAATTCGCTCCTTCGACTCAGTAAAGGGAAAAATAGCTAATTATGGCTCAATGTGTGGCCCTTGTACGATTATGGCTTGTTGTATGAGTATTGAAATGTAACTGAATGAATTGTATGACATGAAATACGGTAAATTGCATGATGCATAACCCCGCTAGGAATATGTATGATATGTAATGAAATGAGAATGAGAATGACATGTAAGCATGAAAACATGACACGGGGTTATGATCATTAAATGATGACTGTAGGACTAGTGGGACCTCATGCATATTGTGTGATCATGCATTTGGGGGGATACCCCTATCCCATCACGAGGGTACGGACGCGTACATCCAAATGGCAAGACAACGATCGTTATGCCCTGCATAGCGCTGCCATGACGGTTTTAGTTTTAACGGGTCCCGGTGGGCCCCCAGAGCATGCCCACCGGCTAGGGACAGTGGCCTAGCAGTGTGCGAACTAGCTGGTGAGCCCATACTCGCACGTATGGGCTGCGTGTAGAGTATATGGTACATGTCCACGATTACCTGTTAGGATTACACCGTAGGGAAAACGAAACGAAACGAAACGAAATGAAATGAAACGAAACGAGAAGAAATGAAAGATAGGTCCCATCATTTCATTGCATGTGATTGTTGCATTTAACGCCAATAGTGGGGTCACTTACTGAGTATTTCTTTAAATACTCAAGCCATGTGCTACTACATTTTTCAGGTTAAGGCAAGGCATTCCTGTACGGCTGACGACGGCATCGCAACTCAAGATCATGGCACATGCATAGGATAGTGGCATTTATTTTCTTAGACTTAGGATAGAATAGGATGTTTTAAACTTAAACGCTTATTCCTGAGGGAAGAGGAGTTACTCAATCTTTAAGAGCGATGTCACAGAAACCAGGAGGTAGATATGAAAATTCAGAAGAATTTGGAGTATGTGATAGCTGAGCGAATAGCCCTTGTGTTTCAGGTGGTAAGACGCGGGAAGCACAGTAAGTCCGTTGGCAAGCTTGGGTGCTTAGTCATATGAAAAATTCTGAAGAAAATCTTATCTAGAGACAAAACAAAGATTGACAACTTGTCAGCCACACAGTGAAGGCTCACATGCCAATTACCAATGTCGGTAAATTATTAGTCTTTTAAATTATTAGTTTACTTTATGTCTTATAGGAAACAGATCTTGCAGGGGTCCTGTCCTCTTAGATTCGATCTTATCTCTTAGTTGACGTTTTTCAAATTTACGATCAAACTCGAAGTCTATAAAGGGACTTCATCAATGTAAAGAGGGCATCGATCGGCCAATAGCTCTCTCTTGAATATCAATTGAACAATTCAGAGAAAAATCATCCTACTCTTATCTTATCTATCTTATGAACGAATTTCTTAGAAAGCTCAGAAAATCAAGCCATCTCAAATGCTCTACCGATGAAGAAGAAAGTTCAAATGAACATCGAAGGGGAGAAAATCTCACAATCTCAAATACTGTCAATCAAGAATACCAGATTGCCAGAATCGAAGATCAACTAAAAAATTGGACTATTCCAAAGGTAGATCCTAAAACTATCTATCAAATTTCAACCTTCAATTTTACTCAAAGATCATGCATCAAATTCTCAGAGAAGAACATCCCAATTCATAGCAATAGGGAATCTCTGAATCTTTTTTCAAGATCTCTTATACTCCAACATCGTGAAGAGTTTAACTATCTCCATGTCGGTCTTGTCCAAGTCGCGGTAAAACCATTGTTCAGACTTGGATTAGATATCCCAGTCCTTATCTCCTTACGAGATAAGAGACATGAAGATTTCTCAAATTTCTTGTTGGGAATGGTTCAATCCAATTTAGAGAATGGACCAGTCTATTTCAATTGTTATCTAAACTTTACTCTGTCTCTCCACGACCCACACATATTATCAGCTCTCATGCTAGATTTACAGTCAAAAAATTTAAACATCAAGGCTGAAACCCATTCTTCAGTCGTCATATTCAGGGTTTATTATAAGCTCATGAATACAAACATTTCTCCAAGAGCATTAAGATCCTCACCAAAAGGATCGACTATGCTCATAGAAGCAAATATTGGAAAATCATCAGTGACTGTCCCAAAAACACTCTCTTGGGATCAAATAACCAGAAGCACTCTCTGGAAAATAGAAGATGCAAATCTTCCAAAGAGGAAAGAATCTCAAAACCCAGTCCAAATCATCGAACATGACGATGGAAGCGTTGAAAAAAAATTCAGCGAAGAACCTTCGTCAGAGTCGAAAGTAAAAGAATTCCTGAGTTCTAGACCAAGTACTTCACGAATATCAAGATCAATGTATGACCCCTTAAAGGTAAAAGAGGTCAGTTATGATCAAAAAAAGGGCGTCAATCCACTATGAAGATGGCTCAAGGTCTCCAACCCATACAGATATGGATACTCAATCCGTCTACGAAAGCCAGCTAAATGTCATTACAGCTGATTTTCAGATAGACAAAGAATTTTTTAAAGCAGATTTTATGTCAACTACCAACTCTTCAAAAAGAAATGCCTTCTTCCAAACCTACAAAGAGGCTGAGCGAAATGAATTAAGAGCTCAGTGGTATTCTCATATGGAAGCCATCAAAGAAAATATACCATTCTTCGAATGGTTTGAAGAAAATATTCTGCAGGTATGCACCTTGACCCAGAGGAGTTGGAAGACTACCAAAAGAGGCAAGGTATATTCGAAACATCCTCCGTTAGAAGAAGTCGAATTCGACAACTACTACGGAGAAAAGGTCAAAGCTAGCCCTTTCAAACATATTCCGGAAGGACTAGAAAAGGGCAATCCGACCCTAAAAGATATCAAGAATATCCAGCATCAAAACAATTATTCAAATAAGATTTTATCCACGATCGCTACTCAACTTGAAAGTATCGAGGGAAAAATCTCAAAGAAATCAGGTACTCAGCAGGAACAGGCAAGCAGCTCTGTACCAAAGGTTGATGAGTCAATACCAATACTCAGACCAGCAAATCTCGAAATATTTACAAAAAGGATTTCAAAAGAAGAGGCTGCAATGGCCAAGATAGAGGAAAAGTTAGACAGGATATTAAATCCCGCCATGACGCCTCAAGATTCATCCGTCAATGTCGTTAACAATGACGACGAGAACCAAGAATTCGAAGACGAGATTGCAAACGAGAGAGAAGAACCTTTCTACAATCGAATTGAAAGGATCTCTAGAAAAAGTCAAAATAATGTCAATAATCAGAAAAACTGGTATCCTCAACCGTCTTTTCTGGATATCCAGTTCGAAGAAAAGACACTACAAACTCAAGCTCATTACGATGGTTTAGCAATCTATGAATGGAATATCGATGGATTGCCTGACTATCTGATAATGAATGTTGTCAATGAGATGATGATGGCCGCAGGCGCGTATAAATTACAAGGCCATAAATCCGACCATCAGATAGCTTAAGTTTTGGTAACCGGATTTACCGGGCAACTCAAGGATTGGTGGGACAAATATCTCGACGAAACAACCCGCCAACAGATATTAAACCACTATGTCATTAGACCAACTACTCAAATTATCAAAGAAGAAGGTCCATCAACTAGGACCGAGGTACAACATGAAAGGGTAGAGGATGCTGTCAACACCCTCATATATACCCTCATAGAATTCTTCGTCGGCGACCCTCTAAAATACCAGGAGAGATCCGCCGAGATACTCATGAATCTGAAATGCCCTACCTTAGGTGATTTCAGGTGGTACAAAGACATGTACTTCAACAAAGTTCTTATTAGAACAGGTAGTTCGTTGGAATTCTGGAAAGAGAATTTCGTCAATGGACTACCAAAACACTTCTCAAGGAGGATCAAAGATGGTCTTAAGACAAAGTACAATGGAACAATTCCATGGCAAACTTTGTCATACGGATCCATAGCATCCTTCATCATAGAAGAAGGACTCAGACTTTGTAATGAGTCAAAGATTCAAAAAACAAGCTCAATTCTTCGATATCAAACAGAAAAGAGCTTGGTAGATTTTGCGATCAATATGGATGCAAGGGAATAGAAGCTCCCTCAACCTCCAGATGAAAGAAGGTTAAGATGCATCCAAAACCTTATCATTCATGTAGGCCTAGAGAAGCATATCGGAGTAAACCCGTGCAGTCTCAGAAGCCAACATATTCAAGAAGGAAGTATATTCCTACAAAAACCCATAGATGAAAGAAAAAGCAAACTTGCTTCAAATGTCGTGAAGAAGGACACTATGCTAACAAGTGTCCAATCAGAGGAAAGATCAATGAGTTGGATATAGATCAAGAGCTGAAAAATCAGCTATTACAACTGACCCTAACCGACTCAGAGCAATCAAGCGAGGGAGAAATCCTCGAACTCCAAGAAGAATCTGATTCATATTCTAGCACAGAATACGAATCAGAACAAGAAGGAAAAAGGACGTGCGAAGGATGCATAAATGTCCTTACCAAGGATCAAGAAATTCTACTCGAAGTAGTAGAAAAAGTTCAAGACCCAGAAATTCAACAGAAGATTGCTCAACGACTTAAGGATGCCATGACAATCTCTAAGCCAACTGAAAGGGAAGAAAGAAATCCCTACAAACTCCAATCTGTTCTCTAAAGATTTGAAAAACCGAGAGAACTCACTACTCAAGATTTACAAAGAGAGATTAATAATCTCAAAGAAGAGGTACAGGCGCTAAGATCTGAAACCAGGTCAGAATCTTATACGCTTCGTCAAGAAATTCTCAATCTTCAGGAAAGGCTGCCAGCACAAAAGGAAACGGCGCAACCGAACTTGGATGAAGAAGATTTTCAAAGTTCCTTCGCTGGAGCCATCACCACTTCTCAATTTCAAAAATGGTACGCTCTCGTTACCTTAAAAATTTATGATTTCAAAATCACACTAAAGGCTCTCATAGATACTGGAGCCGAACAAAATTGCATTCAAGAAGGCCTAATACCTACAAATTATTTTGAAAAAACTACTGAGGGCCTTAGAGGTGCTAACAACAACAAACTCAAAATTAATTACAAACTATCAAAAGTTCATGGTTGCAATGATGGAATTTGCTTCGTAAATTCCTTCCTTCTAGTAAAAGACTTAGGACAAGAACTAATCCTAGGTACTCCTTTCATTACTCAATTATATCCTTTTAGAATAACTGAAAAACGGTTAGAATCAAAAGCCTTACGAAAGAAAATAAAATTTAACTTTCTTTCCCATAAGGATTAGCGAAATAAATAACCTTCAAAAGAATACAATTATTCAATCAATAAATGTATTAAATTATAAAGAAAAACAATGTATTCTTCAATCAATAAATGTATTAAATTATAAAGAAAAACAAATTTCTTTTTTAAAAGAAGAAATTTCATTCAAAAGAATAGAAGAACAAATTCAAAATAAGACTGTCCAGTTTAAAATCAAAACTTTACAAACTCAATTAGAAAAAGAAGTTTGTTCAAATATCCCAAATGCCTTTTGGAATAGGAAACAACACATAGTTGATCTTCCTTATATCAAAGCTTTCGAGGAGAAAAATATTCCTACGAAAGCCGGACCTATGCAAATGAATAAAGAATTACTAACATTCTGCAAAGCAGAAATTATTGATCTTTTGCAGAAAGGTCTTATTAGACCATCAAAGAGCCCCTGGTCATGTGCGGCTTTTTACGTCAACAACCAGGCAGAAAAGGAACGTGGAGTCCCGCGACTGGTAATTAACTACAAACCCTTAAATAAGGTTTTGGAATGGATTAGATATTCAATTCCAAATAAATCAGATTTAATGCAAAGAATTTCAAATGCAAAAATATTTTCAAAATTTGACATGAAATCAGGATTTTGGCAAATCCAGATTTCAGAAAAAGACAAGTACAAAACGGCTTTTAATGTCCCTTTTGGGCAATACGAATGGAACGTTATGCCATTTGGGCTAAAAAACGCTCCATCCGAATTTCAAAAGATTATGAATGATATTTTCAATCCTTTTCAAGACTTTTCAATTGTTTATATTGACAATGTTCTGATTTTTTCTCAAAGCATCGATCAACACTTTAAGCATCTTCAAACATTTTTTACGACAGTCAAAAAAAACGGTTTAGTTGTGTCTAAACCCAAAATTAAACTTTTTCAAACAAAAATCCGTTTTCTCGGATTTGAAATTCATTTGGGTCTAATCAAACCCATTCAAAGGTCCATTGAGTTTGCCTCAAACTTTCTAGACCAAATTACAGATAAGACCCAACTACAAAGATTTTTGGAATGTCTCAATTATGTGTCTGATTTCCTTCAAAATATCAGACCCATCTGCAAGCCGCTTTTTGAGAGACTCAAAAAGAATCCAAAGCCCTGGACTGAAGAACATACCAAAACAGTCCAAAAAATCAAGTCCCTTGACAAGAAAGAATCCATTGTCCGTTTCCATTCGGGAATATGGAATTCTACTCAAAAAAATTATTCAACAGTAAAGAAAGAAATACTTTCAATAGTACTTTGTGTACAAAAATTTCAAAGTGATTTGATTAACAAAAGTTTTGTTTTCAAAACCAACTCAAGGGCATCTAAATTTGTTTTAGAAAAAGATGTCAAGAATCTTGTGTCTAAACAAATTTTTGGTAGATGGCAAGCCATTTTATCTTGCTTCGACTTTCAGATTTTGCCTATAAAAGGGATCGAAAACCCCTTGGCTGATTACCTCTCAAGAGAGTTCTTACTCTCAAAGAAAAATTCTCCCTAACCCATCTCCATCTTCCAGCAATGACCGGAAAGAAAGTGATAGAAAAAGGGAAGAAGCCCAATGCTTCTTCAAACACACCTACTCCAATGACATCCGACAGCTATGCAATGGATTCTGGCTTCACATTGGTGACCAGATCTAAAGCAAAGCTTTCTCAAAAACAGGCGGAGGTTATCACTCCGACGAGGCCTTCAGCCTCTTCAACACGGCCATCTGTCGTTACTCCATCGAGACTCACTGTCTCTTCCACTTCAAAGGGACCTTCTGTCCCCTCGACCTACTCGGACGCGGTTGTTCCCGTTCGTTTTTCTCCAGTTCCTGAAATCAAAACCTATGTTCAAAAATCTGTGTCTATACCAGAAGCTCTTGTAGAACTAGAATACGACGACCCGAAAATCGACGAAGTCGTTAAAAAAGCCTATCCATCGGGATTCTTTTATATCCCAAAAGATCTTCATAAAACCAGAAGGTTTTATGAATTCATTCTAGTCGACACAAAGTCCGTCGAAATTACTCATATTCTGAGTCGCGATGATCCTTCGAAAATCGCGTATTCAAAATTAAAAATTATTAAAGTCATGAATCCGACGTATTGGAATCAAGACCCATACGAGGAAAAGACATTCTCAAAACCTTTTGTTCCTCATTCTTACTCATACAGAGACTATCAGATGGCATGGTTCAATGTCATTTGGTATCAAAATTACGAGCATTCATGGTTCATTCAATTCTGCCAGAATGCTCTTAAAATTCATTACCCATTTTGGTTTATCAAATTGTGGAAGATCTTTGGATCAGCCAAAGATATATTTCCAGTTCCAATACAAGAATCGTTCCACTATTTTGTTCAAAACATATTCAAAATCCCATTTCCATTGACCATGCGCTTTTGCGTATATTTTCAAATTCCTTGGATTTTAACTTGGAATTTTCAAATTAAAGAGACCGAAGACCAAATAAAACAGGTCTTCAAAATTATCAAAATCAAATGGTGGGATAAATATACTTATACCCACGCAGACATCAAAGCGGTAAAGGTCTGGCTATCTGAGAATGGCCACCTTCAGGATTTATCCAAGAAGAAGACCTCTGAATTCCTTAATTCAAAGTCGAGGCTACTCGCGGCATTAGCCCAGACAACTTCGGAAGCTGATTTTCAAAAGCTTCTTCAAGAAGCCACATAAGTCGGTTCAACGTCTTCTCCTTCTATTATAGAGGAAGAAGATGAAGATACGATCTATGATCTCAATGATCCATTTTTGGATTCACAACCACCTTTGTAGATATCATCATCTCAATGACTGAATAGTCGTTAAACTAATTGTAAAAATAAAAATAAAAATAAAAAAATAAAAAAATAAAAATAAAAATTTCAAATCCGTGAATGGAATATGTTCCATGACATATTCCATTCAATTTTCCTTCTTTTGGCACCTTGTCTATTTTGGTTTTTCTTATTATTAATGTACTCTTTCTTATTTCATGTAAATACATCTATGTACATCTATGTAAAAATATGTATTAAATGTTATTAATTAAGCTAGGATGATAGAACTCATCTAAATCGTAAGGGCTCAAGTCATTAAGCATTTCCTCAGCCCATTGGTTAGGGTTGTTGGAGTCGTTCTTTGGCCTGTCCATTCCAAGTAGGGAGTTGGGCTATGAGCTTTGGGCGAAGGCATAGTGAACATGGCCCTTAGAGTTGAAGGAAATCGCGTGAGGATGGTTTCACAGAGCAGCGTAACCTTCCGCTCTTGTCGGTGGAAGGATAGCGGGTCGATTCTCCTAGGCCTAATATAAACCTCTTGGTAGTTCTCAACCTGACATCCACTTTTGTTTTTTTACATATATTTTTTGGTGCTCGGACTATGGACATCGATCTAGCCACTTGTTCTGAATGAATGTATTATTTTCTTACCGGTAAATATGATAGATTTCTCCTTTATAACAATCTCACATTGATAGATTTAAAATTGGATGTAGTCTTCATAAAGTAGTCTTTGTCTTAAGGAAGTCGGGCAACAAAGTGGTTGGAGGTTGGCTCACCTTAAATTGGACTTAGTCTTCATAAAGTAGTCCTTGTCTTAAGGAAGTCGGGCAACAAAGTGGTTGGAGGTTGGCTCAGCCCATTGGTTAGGGTTGTGTTGGAGTCGTTCTTTGGCCTGTCCATTCCAAGTAGGGAGTTGGGCTATGGGCTTTGGGCAATGGCCTAGTGAACATGGCCCTTAGAGTTGAAGGAAACCACGTGAGGCTGGTTTCCCAGAGCAGCGTAACCTTCCGCTCTTGTCGGTGGAAGGATAGCGGGTCGATTCTCCTAGGCCCAATATAAACCTCTTGGTAGTGCTCAACCTGACATCCACTTTTTTTTTTTAAATATATTTTTGTTGGCTCGGAGGCTCGGACTATGGACATCGAGCTATCCACTTGTTCTGAATGAATGTATTATTTTCTTACCTGTAAATATGATAGATTTCTCCCATAAAACAATCCCACATTGATAGATTTAAAATTGGATGTAGTCTTCATAAAGTAGTCCTTGTCTTAAGGAAGTCGGGCAACAAAGTGGTTGGAGGTTGGCTCACCTTAAATTGGATGTAGTCTTCATAAAGTAGTCCTTGTCTTAAGGAAGTCGGGCAACAAAGTGGTTGGAGGTTGGCTCTGCCCATTGGTTAGGGTTGTTGGAGTCGTTCTTTGGCCTGTCCATTCCAAGTAGGTTGTTGGGCTATGGGCTTTGGGCGAAGGCCTAGTGAACATGGCCCTTAGAGTTGAAGGAAACCGTGTGAGGCTGGTTTCATAGAGCAGCGTAACCTTCCGCTCTTGTCGGTGGAAGGATAGCGGGTCGATTCTCCTAGGCCCAATATTAACCTCTTGGTAGTCCTCAACCTGACATCCACTTTTTTTTTTTTTTTTTACATATATTTTTTGGTGCTCGGACTATGGACATCGAGCTAGCCACTTGTTCTGGATGAATGTATTATTTTTTTACCAGTAAATATGATAGATTTCTCCTTTAAAACAATCCCACATTGATAGATTTAAAATTGGATGTAGTCTTCATAAAGTAGTCCTTGTCTTAAGGAAGTCGCCGAGCTTGGTAATGTGAGCTTGTGACCCATATGGGGGCAACAAAGTGGTTGGAGGTTGGCTTTGCCCATTGGTTAGGGTTGTTGGACTTGTTTTTTGGCCTGTCCATTCCAAGTAGAGAGTTGGGCTATGGGCTTTTGGCGAAGGCCTAGTGTCCATGGCCCTTAGAGTTGAAGGAAACCGCGTGAGGCTGGTTTCACAGAGCAGCGTAACCTTCCGCTCTTGTCGGTGGAAGGATAGCGGGTCGATTCTCCTAGGCCCAATATAAACCTCTTGGTAGTCCTCCTGACATCTATTTTTTTGTAAATATGATAGATTTCTACTTTATAACAATCCCACATTGATAGATTTAAAATTAGATGTAGTCTTCATAAAGTAGTCCTTGTCTTAAGGAAATCGCCGAGCTTGGTAATCTGAGCTTGTAACCCATATGGGGGCAACAAAGTGGTTGGAGGTTGGCTCAGCCCATTGGTTAGGGTTGTTGGAGTTGTTCTTTGGCCTGTCCATTCCAAGTAGGGAGTTGGGCTATGGGCTTTGGGCAAAGGCCTAGTGTCCATGGTCCTTAGAGTTGAAGGAAATCGCGTGAGGCTGGTTTCACAGAGCAGCGTAACCTTCTGCTCTTGTCGGTTTGTTCTGAATGAATGTATTATTTTCTTACCGGTAAATATGATAGATTTCTCCTTTATAACAATCCCACATTGATAGATTTAAAATTAGATGTAGTTTTGGTAATCTGAGCTTGTAATCCATATGGTGGGGGCAACAAAGTGGTTGGAGGTTGGCTCAGCCAATTGGTTAGGGTTGTTGGAGTTGTTCTTTGGCCTGTCCATTCAACAAAGTGGTTGGAGGTCCATTCCGAGTAGGGAGTAGGGAGTAGGGAGTAGGGAGTAGGGAGTAGGGAGTAGGGAGTAGGGAGTAGGGAGTAGGGAGTAGGGAGTAGGGAGTAGGGAGTAGGGAGTAGGGAGTAGGGAGTAGGGAGCTTGTAATCCATATGGTGGGGGCAACAAAGTGGTTGGAGGTTGGCTCAGCCAATTGGTTAGGGTTGTTGGAGTTGTTCTTTGGCCTGTCCATTCAACAAAGTGGTTGGAGGTCCATTCCAAGTAGGGAGTAGGGAGTAGGGAGTAGGGAGTAGGGAGTAGGGAGTAGGGAGTAGGGAGTAGGGAGTTGGGCTATGGGCTATGGGCTATGGGCTATGGGCGAAGGCCTAGTGTCCATGGTCCTTAGAGTTTGAAGGAAGAGCAGCGTAACCTTCCGCTCTTGTCGGTGGAAGGATTGCGGGTCGATTCTCCTAGGCCCAATATAAACCTCTTGGTAGTTCTCACGGAATATGAGTGAGAGTAGATAATAATAAAGACGTTTGAAGCAAATAGAAAGGATAAAAGAAGAATGTGATAAATAAGCATTAAATTCAATTCTTGGAATGCTCCATGGTCACTAAAATAGAAAAGTTCTCTAAAATGAAAGTAAAAGATCAGAGGGAATGATTCTTGCTCAGGGTGGGACATACTTATTTCACAACTTTTTTTAACCATCTTTATGTTCTTAGGGCTGAAAAAAATGGTAGAATAATTGTACACATGATCTATTAAATTAATTGATTTTAGAATGTTAAAACCCTATCAAATACAAAACTAAAAAACGAGGACACATTAGTCATTTTCAAAGTTTTGAAAGTATATGAAGATACTATTTATTACACACAAATCTTATAAATATTTATGGTCCCATGGTCTAATGGTTAGGACATTGGACACTAAACCAGTAACTCGAATTTATATCTTGGTGGAACTTTATATCTTGGTGGAACTTTATTTTCTATTTGTGATACTCCTTAAAATGTTCCATTTTATTAGTTAAAAAAACAGAAATTGACCATTCATTTATTAAAGTATTAGAATTCAATATAACATACCTCACTTTGCATTGAATCTGGTGGTAGGATTCTTATTAAAAATAAGTTGTCCAAGAATGGGAAAATTCTCGATTTTTAAAGAAAAATAATATTTAAATAATTAAAAATGGAAAATTACTAGAATGCCCCTGTAAGAGTTGATATCTACGAAAATTCTCTTTTGTACGAAATCTAATTGCGTGCACAAAACGCCATAAAACTCAGTTCTCGGACGTCGGATCTCCTTCAAAATTGGGGTGGATCTAGAACACTCACAAATTCAAAATTAACGTCGGTAAAGCCTTGGTCGGAGCATGTCGGTAAAGCCCTGGTCGGAGCAGATGTGTCCATGGCCCTTAGAGTTGAAGGAACCGCGTGAGGCTGGTTTAACAGAGAAGCGTAACTTTCCGCAATTGTTGGTGGAAGAATAGCGGGTCAATTCTCTTAGGCCCAATATAAATCTCTGGGTAGTCCTCAACCTAACATCCACTTTTTTTTTTTTTTTTTTTACATATATTTTTGGTGGCTTGGACTACGGACATCGTAAATATGATGGATTTCTCCGCTACAACAATCCCACATTGATAGATTTAAAATTGGATGTAGTCTTCATAAAGTAGTCATTGTCTTGAGGAAATCGCTGAGCTTGGTAATGTGAGCTTGTAATCCGTATGGGGGCAACAAAGTGGTTGTCCATCAACCCATTGGTTAGGGTAGGGTTGTTTGGAGTTCCAACCCATTGGTTAGGGTAGGGTTGTTTGGAGTTGTTATTCGGCCTTATCCATTCCAAGTTGGGAGTTGGGCGAAGTCCTATTGTCCATCAACCCATTGGTTAGGGGATTATTTCTGCTAATACATAATTAAACATGTTTGCAAAATCCTCTAAAATCAAACTATTAATAAAATTATTCTATTCTTTTTTTCAATCTCCACGAGTGAATAATAATAGGTTTCGAGAAAGCCGCTATGGTGAAATCGGTAGACAAGCTACTCTTAGGAAGTTTTGTCAGAAAAGGGCATGATAGCTACTTTTTTCTGTATAAAACAAGTTCTATAAAAAAAACAATTCAATTGTTTGTGTATTAGCGGCATGCCATTTTATATTATAAAACAAGTTCTATAATATAATTAATTCACGTCTCCGATATTAATTCAAATAATTGAATTGAGGGACCTTTTTAAATTTTTTTTAATGATATTTTCAACTTTAGAGCATATATTAGCTCATATATTTTTTCGGTCATTTCAACTGTCATTACAATTCATTTGATAACCTTATTAGTCGATGAAACCGTAGGACTCTATGCTTCGTTAGAAAAGGGCTTGATAGCTACTTTTTTCGGTATAACAGAATTATTAGTTACTCGTTGGATTTATTTGAGGCATTTACCATTAAGTGATTTATATGAATCATTACTATTTCTTTCATGGGGTTTCTCCATTATTCATCTATTTATTCTAAAAATTATAGAAACCATTTAAGTGTAAGCTCAATAAGTGCACCAAGTACTATTTTTACCCAAGGTTTTGCTACTTCAGGTTTTTTAACTCAAATGCATCAATCCCCACTATTAGTTCCCGCTCTCCAATCTCATTCGTTAATGATGCACATAAATATGATGGTATTGGGTTATGCATCTATGATATGAATCCAACAACCGATTACTTCCATGTACCCGAACGAGTAATTACAAGAAGCAATACAAAGAAGATTCAAGAATCAAATCAAGAAAATAATGGAGTGGCTGATATTGGAGAGTGATTAGAAGACTTGTCATTGGTAGTTGAACTACTAAGACAATTTATGAATGCCTTATTTTCTTCCATTTGTATTTAATAGCATTTATTAGTGATTTGTAGTTGGTGGCTGAACCTTATTATGTAAGGGTTATCTTTTGGGCCTATTTAAAGACATGTAATATTCATGTTTGTATGAATTGTTGAATACAGACAAAACCATTGTGTTTTTTTTATACCCTTTTGTTGTTCTTCTTTTTCAAACCTTGCTTTAGGTTTGATGTTTAAACCGATTCATTGAATTAGTTTTGATCAAGCTAATTCTGGAGTGAATTGTCTTGGTATCTAAGAGTGACCATCATAGATTCCAAGTTCGATCTAAGAGTCCTTCATCTTCTAACCAGCTCTTGGTTGGAATCAATCCGTTAAGTTAGCTTTCTCTGTGAACGTTTTGCAAGGATTCTAGAAGGACCTCTAGCTTTGCAAATTTCAGCAGTGTATGCGCTTATCATTTGGTATCAGAGCTTTTGGTCGACGTTCTTTGGCCGCTCTAGTGGTGAAATAGTTTTATTGTTATTTGTTTTATATCAATTTTTTTCTCTCTCAGATTATCCAAAAAAAAAAGAAAAAAAAAGGGAGAAAAAAATCAGTAATAAAAAAAAATCAGTTATGAGAAAAAAAAAAAATATATATATATATATATATATATATATCATTTATTTTCAAGCTCTTGATCCTTGAGATACTAGTCTTAGCTTGTTAGGATTGATCGTTGAATTGGTTATAATCAAGCTTAAAGCAAGATTGCACTAAAAAAAGCCAGCCTTTACATTCTTGACTTAGTACCAAAAGCCTACCTTTGAGTGTTAAACACGAGTGTCCTTGAATGAAATTTTTGTGAGAAGTGTGTAGAGGTCCCTTGATAACAAAATGTCACATAATAGAGAAGCAGTACCACCAGTACCAGATCTTAATACAACCATTCTTCAAGCAATTCAAGGTATGATGGAAATGATGATGGAAGATAGACAAGAAAGAAGGCGCAACAACAAAGACAAGAACGAACATTACAAGAAAATGAAGGTATACTAGTACAAGAAAGACAAGTTGATGGTAGATGGAGAGGAAGAAATAACCATGCAACTATTATGCAACCTAGAAGGATGGAAAGAGTACATAAAGATAGAGATGGGGGAGTTAAACTCAAAATTCCACCATTTTCTGGAACGGCAGATTCTGAGGCATACTTGCAGTGGAAAAGAAAGATAGAGCATGTGTTTGATTGCAACACCTATAGTGAAAATAAGAAGATGAGACTTGCTATTGCCAAATTTACCAATCATGCTGGTGATTGGTACCAACATCTCAAATCTGAGAGAGAAGAAAAGAGGAGGATTCAATAGAGACATGAGAAGAAATTAGAGAAGCCATGAGAAAAAGGTATATTCCAAAACATTATCAAAGAAATTTGAAAACTAAATTGCAAGGTTTGAGGCAAGGAACAAAAAGTGTGGCGGAATATTTTGGTCATTTTACCCCTAATTCTTGGTTTTGCTACTTAACGTGTTCCATAGACTTTCAAACAACATCATCAAACATCATAAAATAAGATCTAATACAGAGTTTCATTGCATTTGGAGGTCATCTGGGTCATGAACTGAATGTAAATTACCTTGGGGGCATTAGAGTCATTTTACAGTGTTTCTTGGTTTACTTACTTATCCTTAGCCAATAGCATTAAATTTCATACATAATCTCATTATAACAAGCTCAGCATTAAAATTTAATAGGTAGTAGACTTCATTTAGCGGGTTATTTTAACGTTACTTAAATCTCGAGCAATTTGATTAGTTCAAGGCCTTAAATCATGATTCTTTGAGTTTTTCTTTCATATATCCTTAATTCATACTTGGTTTAGAGTTCATATAGAAATCCAAGCGATTCCTATATGCAAATCTTAAGAAAATTTCAAGGTGGCTACTTACCTCGTTGTCGACGTTCAAGATCTCAGTTCTTGAGCTTACTTTATCCGACATACCTCAAATTTTCTTCCACAACCTTCTTATTGTGTCTAGTTTCTAGAATCATAAAATAAAATTTCATAAGAATCGTTCTTGAAGGGGGGTTAAAATAGAGAAAAATCGAGGGAAGGGATTTTGGGTTGACATGGCCGGTTCAATTGAATCGGCCACGTCATCGTCTTCTTCCTTTGGATAGGAATAATGTGCGCACGTCCTTTACGTCATTGTCTGAAACTCGCCTTCCACAACTCTATTTTTAGCATTTCTCCCCTCGATTTCATAATGAAACTTAAAGGTGTTATAAGGAATAACTAGGATTGATTTCATACCTTCTTGTTGATTGTAGCCTAAGATATTCGTCTCGAAAGTTCGTTTAAAATTAGTATTCTCCCCGAATAAAAAACAGAGAATTTCTTATTGAAAAGCCAATTCTAGGGGTTTTCAAGGCTTGATTTGTTCATGGAACCTCTACCTTATCCTTCACTCGAGCTAAAGGAATTGATTTGGATGAACAACTTTGAGTCTGGAACTTGAACTTTGAGAAATTCTTCTCGGTCTGCAACTCACCCGAAACCCAAAAAATCGATCTCTTGAGTAGCTTGTTCTATAACGTTTGAGCTCTCCATTCTTTTACTAAAGTTACTTCCTCTCAAGCTAAATGAATCATCCATTTGAAGGAAAAGTGACCATAAATAGGAAATCTATACTTACCCTCAAACTGATTTCCTTTAATTCCCCATGTTTCTGAGATTATTTCTCTTCATATTCTTCTATGGAAACAATCCTCATAGCTGCCAAAATAGGTTAAGATTTTCCTTGCACGGACAAATTATCGTGTATCATCAGATTAATTTTTCATGATTTTCTTGAAGCTCTTCAATGGGGGCTAAATGAATATACAGATTAATTTTTCATGATTTTCTTGAAGCTCTTCAATGGGGGCTAAATGAATCATCCATAAATAGGAAATCTATACTTACCCTAATTCCCCATGTTCAAACTGATTTCCTTTAATTCCCCATGTTTCTGAGATTATTTAAATATCCTCCTCCGATTAGCGAGCTACCGACTTCCAATTTGAATTCTAACCGTTGGATTTGGTGATTTGTGAGAAAATTCCACAGGTTCCATCAAGATTTGAACTCAGGTTGGAACCAAGATTTGAACTCAGGTTATAGGATTGATAGTCGAATGTCCAAACCATTAGACCATGGAACCACAAATAATTACAAGATTTGTTCGTATACTTTCAAAAGTTTGAATACATGTGTCATAATTTTTTTCAGTTTTGTATTGGCCAGGGTTCCAACAAATTAAAATCAATTAATTTAATTGCATTAAGTCCCACTGAGATTTGAACTCATGTTATTGGATTCAAAGTCCAATGTCTTAACCACTAGACCATGGGACCACAAATATTTATAAGATTTGTGTAATAGATCTCTGAACTTTAAAAAAATAAATAGTACTTATATATGAACTCTAGTTTAACATAATATAAATATATTGTATATTATGTTTTAGCTCGTCTTTTTAAGCTACCGAGTCAGTCCTAAGATGATTTGCACCCCGACTATGCCTTACTTTTCTGGTAGGTTGGGTAGAAATATATATATGAAGAAAGTGGATGATTAAAATGTTGTATACTAGATTTGTGAAAACTAATGGGTAGAGTAGCATCCACGGATAAAATAAATAAAGTAAATTCCTTAGAGGTAAAAACGTAGCTGAATGTATTTCCAAGGTAGCTTGTATGCCGATAGTAGCAAATATAATGTCTGTAGAGCTTCCAAGTCCCTTTGAACTTCGGTACGGTACTATTCTGCTAGACATGAGGTTGGTTAAGGACGTGTAACATGATAGTTTGTTGGATTATCTGACATAGTGGATTCACCCTATAGGAGGGCATTGATCATGCAGATAATCAGTAATTACCCCACATGGTGGATCCATCGTGTGGGAAGACATTGATCATGTTGGAAGACATTGATCATGTTGGAAGTTTATGGAACTAGCACATACAGTAGGTAGAGCTCCTGACCTCTAACGACTACATGGCCTGTTGGATGGATTTGCTAGCAACCTCCCATGGATGATGAGAATGATAGCACTCACCATGCTATCTCCACATGATAGAGAGAGTTCACCTGCTAAATTGGTTATCAGTTACCTTGCGTATTCTAAGTTATCTACCCAAGGCTATGCACAACAAGAGCAATACATCTAGATCCTAGAGTAAAATTTGTGGTCTCCTGCTATGTCAGCATTACAATAAGAGCTTATAAGTAGATTGCTTATGGTGTATATTTATACATTCACCCTTTTTTCCTTTCTTTGTCAAGTGTCTAAAATTTGTGTTAGGATTGAATCTGAAAACCTGCCGCATGTTAGAGGCCTTTAACCCAAAAACCTATGAAGAGGCCCTAAGGACGGCCAAGGCCTTAGAGGAACCCCCAAAGGAAAATTAAACGGAGCCAACGGTTGTCACAGGGAGGAAACGCCCTGTCGTGGTTGATACCACAGAATTCCAACCACCATCCCAGAGACCTCGATATCAGAGTAGGCCACCTACTCCACCCCCAATAGGCCGATACCTAGCAATGGAGAAGCCCCTGTGCCGTAACTGTGGAAAACAACATGTTGGGAGATGTTTGGCGGGCTCAGGTATGTGTTATATCTGTGGTCATGCAGGTTATGTGGTCAAAACTTGCCCTGCAAAGAGCCCGGGAAATCCAAGGGAACCCCTTAGAGGACCGGTCATCTGAGAGCCCACCATACAAACCCGCCCACAGACCAGGGCATATGTAACGACCAGTAAAGAGGCGGGAACATTTGGCACCGTGGTGACAGGTACGCTTTCTATACTAGGACACTTTGCATTGACATTGTTTTATTCTGGTTCTACCCATTCCTTTGTTGCTTTAAAATTTGTTAAACAAGCAGGGTTCGTAGTAGAACCCTTAATGCATGCATTGTCGGTCGGTACCCCAGCAAGGGTAGACTTAGTTACAAAAAATAGAGTAAAGGACGGACAAGTGGTAATAGCTGGACAAACCATCCACGTAGACTTAAAGGTAGTGGATATGACGGATTTTGACGTCATATTAGGAATGGAATGGTTAGCCGAAAACTTTGCTAGCATAGATTGCCATAAGAAGGAGGTGATATTCACACCTCCCAACAGACTTACCTTTAAGTTTAAAGGAACCTCCACAGGTACCACCCCAAAAATAATATCGATGATGAAAGCTAGACGCCTGATCCAACAAGGGGGGTGGGCATTTCTAGCCTGTGCAGTAAATACAAAAGGAAAGAAAAAACCCATAGATACAGTACCCATAGTAAACGAATTTATGGATGTCTTCGTGGAGGACATCCTGGGAATTCCCCCATCGCGAGAGGTAGACTTTGGAATAGATCTGGAACCAGGAATGGGACCCATCTCTAAGGCTGCTAGATAAAACCTGAGTTTTTCATTTTTCCTTATTTAGATTCACACGATTTCAGAATAACTCCGTTTGACCATTTGACAAACACGTCGAATGGATCACCAAACTTTTAGATGGCAAGTTTGTAGGGAGTGGCACAGATTTAGTTGGCCACTCTACAGGCATTTTTAGGATGATTTATATTTAAATAGAAAATCTGTTTAGAATATTAAATAACCTGATTTTAAGCGCAGTCAAAATTTCAGCTTCTCACTTTGTTATTTTTACGCATTTTATTTTTTCTTCCAACAACCTCTTGTCGAAGATTTCCTCTTACCGATAAGAAGGGATTTTCCTGGCTGATTATCGAAATCCAACAAGTGGTGTCAGAGCCAAGTTGAAGCCATCGGTGTATATCATTGCGGAGGAGCCATCCTATCAATAATCAAGTTGAATAGCTCAAGTTGGGATCCATCCCGAGCAGGCTCGCTCACTCCTCCACGTCGCCGCCAAGTGCCGGTATCTCTATCACCACCACGAAGAGGGCGACGCCGTGATGACGGGCGTCGAGGTATCGTTGAGCGAGTGATCAGGGAGACAACGACCGTCGTCGTTTAGTATTCGATATTGACAAGGTCAAACTATAACGAGTGGACCTTGTTGATGCGCGTCAACCTATAGGCGCAAGGGTTATGGCACGCTGTCGAGCCAGAGGAAGGAGAAACGATTGAGTATCGGGAGGATCGGCTGCTGGCGTCGCCGCCATATTTACGATCTGTGCCCCTAAAGATGCTAGCATCTCTCTCTACCAAGTGCACCGCGCAATCGGTATGGCACGCTGTCGATCCTGAGGAAGGAGAAACGATTGAGTATCGAGAGGATCGGCTGTTGGCGTTCGCCCGCCATATTTATGATCTGTGCCCCTAGAGATGCTGACATCTCTCTCTACCAAGCGCACCGTGCAATCGGCCTGGGAGCAATCAAATCCCGTCGGGTCGGTGTACAGCGAGTGCGGGAATCCAACATCGAGCAGCTGCAGAAGGAGCTCTCGGAGATCTGCTTTAACCGCAGCTCTCGGAGATCCGCTTTAAGGACGGCGAATCCGTCGATGATTTTTCAATGCTGATCACGGGGCTCGCCAACAGCATCACCACACTCGGTGGCAGCATCAGCGAGACAGAAATCGTGAAGAAGATGCTGCAGGTCGTCCCCGATCACCTCGAGCAAGTCGCGATTTCAATCGAGACATTGCTTGACGTAAACGACCTAACGGTGGAAGAGGTTGACTGGAAGACTGCGTAACGTCGATCAGCGAAAGAAAAATACCATTTCAGCTGTCGACAAGGGGTCGTCTACTCCTCACTGAGGAGGAATGGCTTGCACGCCTAAAGCTCCGTGACGACACCGGCGAGAGCAATGGGCCCTCCAGCCGCAAAGGCGGTAAGAAGCCGTGGAAATCTCACCGGCGCGGCGCATGCACGGGAAAGAGGCGGATCAAAAGAAGGAGGAGTCGACTAATGACGGGCCAATCCGAGGAGGAATGGCTTGCACGCCTAAAGCTCCGTGACGACACCGGCGAGAGCAATGGGCCCTCCAGCCGCAAAGGCGGTAAGAAGCCGTGGAAATTTCGTCGGCGCATGCACGGGAAAGAGGCGGATCAAAAGAAGGAGGAGTCGACTGATGACGGGCCAATCCAGTGCTCGTACTGTGGGAAGAGAGGTCACCTGAGCAAGAATTACTGGAGCAAGCTCAGGAACAAGGAGACGCCCGAGAAGGCCCATGTGGCTCAATCCGAGGTGGATGAGCCGACCCTTTTCATGGTGACTGCATCAGTCCTACCTGACCTCGAATCTGAAGAAGAGCTCCCAAAATCCACAGAGGTAATCGACGACGGCATAACTGCTCCGGTGAGCGTCGAACCCGAGGAAGAGCTCCCAAAATCCACAGAGGTAATCGACGATGGCATAACTGCTCCGGTGAGCGTCGAACCCGAGGAAGAGTTCCAATTGTGCATAACAAAGGCACCGGCTGGGGAGCAAATTCAACTGAAGGAGGAGCGAATGTTAGCTCAAATCAGTGAAAGAGGTGAGCAGCAAGAGCACCAGCGATGGGTCCTCGACACGGGGGCAACAAACCATATGATCGGGGCTAAGTCTGCGTTCTTCGAGCTTGACTCGGAGATTCGAGGGACGGTGAAATTCGGCGACGGCTCCGTCATCGAGATCGAAGGACACGGCACCATCCTGTTCGTCGGCAAGGGAGGCAATCATCACAAGCTGATCGGCGTCTACTTCATCCAGAGACTCAAGGCTAATATTGTGAGCCTGGGTCAACTCGATAAGGCCGGCTGCCACATTTCCATCAAGCGCAGGCTACTTAGGATCCGCGATGATCGACGACGGTTGCTCGCGCAAGTTCGGTGCACGGCAAACCGCCTTTACATCCTAAAGCTGGAGATAGAGCAACCAGTCAACCTCTCGGCCAGGTACCGGAAGATGGAAGACCTATTAGGAAGAGGTGAATCACCTGGACTAGCGGCGCGCCAACTCGAAGAAGAGGCGATAGAATAAGACGTGGAGTCTGGAGAACATGCCGCCAGGGACACCAAACAACCAGTCAACCTCTCGGCCAGGTACCAGAAGATGGAAGACCTATTAGGAAGAGGTGAACCACCTTGACTGACGGCGCGCCAACTCGAAGAAGAGGCGGCCCAACAAGACGTGGAGTCTAGAGGACATGCCGCCAGGGACACCGAGCCATAGGGCTCAAATCGGAGTTCAAACAAAATAAGGTAGATATACCACAGGTTTTAGGAGGAGATTGTTAGATAAAACCTGAGTTCTTCATTTTTCCTTATTTAGATTCACACGATTTCAGAATAACTCCGTTTGACCATTTGACAAACACGTCGAATGGATCACCAAACTTTTAGATGGCAATTTTGTAGGGAGTGGCACAGATTTAGTTGGCCACTCTCCAGGCATTTTTAGGATAATTTATATTTAAATAGGAAATCTGTTTAGAATATTAAATAACCTGATTTTAAGCGCAGTCAAAATTTCAGCTTCTCTCTCTTTGTTATTTTTACGCATTTTATTTTTTCTTCCAACAGCCTCTTGTTGAAGATTTCCTCTCACCGATAAGAAGGGATTTCCCTGGCTGATTATCGAAATCCAACAAAGGCCCCGTACCGCATGGCACCAGCAGAACTGAAAGAACTTAAAACACAACTGCAAGACCTGCTAGATAAGGGCTTCATTCGACCTAGTGTGTCCCCTTGGGGTGCGCCAGTGTTGTTTGTTAAAAAGAAAGACGGCTCAATGCGTTTATGCATTAATTATAAGGAATTAAACAAGAGGACGGTAAAGAACAAATACCCGTTACCCTGTATTCAGGACCTATTTGACCAACTACGTGGGGCGACAGTGTTTTCTAAAATAGATCTTCGATCAGGATACCATCAAATTAAGATTAAAAATGAAGACATACCGAAAACAGCCTTTCAAACCAGATATGGCCACTATGAGTTTTTGATGATGTCCTTTGGTCTCACCAATGCCCCAGCGGTATTTATGGAACTAATGAATCGAGTATTTAAGGAGTGCTTAGACTCGTTTGTGATCGTGTTCATAGACGATATCCTGATATACTCGAAAACATACCTAGAACACCAAGAGCACCTTCGCAAAGCCCTAACCATCCTAATGGAGAACAAGCTATATGCCAAATTCACCAAGTGTGAATTTTGGGTACGACAGGTTTCGTTTCTGGGGCACGTAGTGTCTAAAGACGGAATCTTCTTAGATCCCAATAAGATAGAAGCTGTCACGAAATGGAAACGCCCAACAACGGTCACCGAGATACGAAGTTTCTTGGGATTGGCGGGCTACTATCGAAGGTTTGTTTAGGACTTCGCTAGAATAGCCACGCCTCTCACCCAATTGACAAAAAAAAAGGTATACCTTTTCTTTGGGACGATACTTGTGAAGCCAGCTTTCAAGAGCCAAAACAAAGACTAGTATCCGCCCCAGTGCTCACAGTTCAAGAGAGTTCTGTGGGATATGTGATTTACAGTGACACATTCAGAAAGGGATTAGGTTGTGTACTGATGCAACATGGCAAGGTGGTTGCGTATGCGTCACGCCAACTAAAGGATTACGAGAAAAACTATCCTACACATGATTTGGAGCTGGCAGCAGTAGTGTTCGCGTTAAAAATTTGGCGACACTACCTGTATGGCGAAAAGACCCAGATCTACATGGACCACAAAAGCCTAAAATATTTGTTCACACAAAAAAGAATTGAACATGAGGTAACGTAGATGGTTAGAGTTGGTAAAAGATTATGACATAGACATCCAGTACCACCCTGGAAAAACAAACATAGTCGCTGATGCACTGAGTCGAAAAGCAGTACACTTGTCGGCCTTTATCACTAGGGAGCCACGAGTGCGAACTGATTTCGAACGAGCTGATATAGCGGTAGTAACCAAAGAAGTTGCAGCCCAAATAGCCCGACTGACAGTGCGCCCCACGCTCAGATAAAGAATCATAGACTCACAACGTGGGGATCCAAGCCTACGTAAAATCCTAGACCAATTGGAAGTAGGCCCAGTGGACGGATTTTCTAAGTCAACAGATGACGGATTATTATGCCAAGGGCGTTTATGTGTTCCACCCATGAGCGAAATAAAGAATGAAATCATAACTGAGGCACACAACTCAACCTTCTCGATACATTCAGGTAGAACAAGAGATGTATCAAGACTTGAAACAACATTTCTGGTGGCGAAATATGAAAAAGGATATCGCGGAGTATGTAAGTGTCTGGTGTGCCAACAAGTAAAAGCCCCTAGGCAGAAAACCGTCGGGCTACTACAACCTCTAAGTATACCGGAATGGAAATGGGAAAACATTGTCATGGATTTCATAGTAGTCCTACCCAAAACATTAAAGGGCTATACGGTAATCTGGGTGGTCGTGGATCGTCTGACAAAGTCGGCTCGCTTCCTACCGGGTAAGGCAACATATACAGTAGACAATTGAGCCCAACTGTATGTTAAAGAAATTGTGAGGTTGCATGGAGTACCGGTGTCAATTGCGTCGGATCGGGACCCGTGTTTTACATCAGCCTTTTGGCGCAGACTCCAAAAAGCAATGGGTACCCGCCTCGACTTTAACACCGCCTTCCACCCACAAACGAATGGCCAAACACCGCCTTCCAAAAAGCAATGGGACGCAAGGGGCAGCTCAGCCCCCGATTCATTAAACCGTTCGAAATTGTAGAAAGAGTAGGTTCGGTAGCTTACAGACTAGCTTTACCACCTTCACTTTCAAGCGTACACGATGTATTTCATGTGTCCATGTTAAGGAAATATATTGCAGACCCGACACACGTAATAGACTACAAACCTCTCGAAATCGAGGAAAATTTAAGTTACCAGGAGAAACCGATTAAAATTCTAGCCCGAGGAGTGAAAGCCTTACGTAATAGGAGTATAGGTTTCGTTAAGGTATTGTGGCGTAACCACCAAGTCGAGGAAGCTACGTGGGAACGAGAGGAGGAAATAAAGAAAAAATATCCCGAGTTGATCCACGAGTTCGAGACTTTGAGGACGAAAGTTCTTTTTAGGGGTAGGTAATGTAATAGCCCGAAAAATGTTCTGTTCTTTTTCCTTTTAATTGTTTTCTTTTTCACGAGGTAATAAAAGGCGAACCCTAAATTTCCACATATTTAGAGTCGCTACTAACGTCTCATGCTCTTCTATAATGCGGAAATATAAGTCTTACATGAACATAATTGATAACGTAAACTTCAAAAAAACGTTTAAAACAACCTCTTCTCTGGAAAACACAGCCATGGTCTTACGTGTTTAAATATGAAATACTGAAATTTAGAGAAAACAAAAACAAATACAAAATAATTTAAAACAATGAAATGCAAAACAACCTATTCTAACTTAAGACTAGAAATTTAAATATGAATCTACCCTATGCACGGGCCACAGTCTCTGCTCGCGATGCCGCTGTCCTCCGTACAAGTGCGCCTTGCCTTTACCTGAAAAATGATGTGGCACACGGCCTGAGTATTTCAAAGAATACTCAGTAAGTGGCCCCGCTATAGGGGCCATGCAAACACATGCAATCATGATTTAGGGACCTATCTCTAATCATCTTAGGGGTGGCCTCTAGTCTCGGACAAATTGGATGTGTAGTACTTCCCTACACACGACTCACACGTGCGAGTGTGAATCCCCAGGGCGCTCGCACACCCCCTAGACCCTCTGATCAAGCTAATCTGTTGCGACGTCCGGAGGTCAGCGGAACCCCATAGTGTCATGCGCCTCATGAACACCCTCATCTGCGTGCGTTCGCACCTGTGCGCGTCTGCACTCATCATCTCTAGGGGAAGTAGCCCTATGCTTATGAACATACAATATGCATGAGGTCCCTCTAAATCCATCATAATGTCTCTTCTGACCTTTCTTTCTCTTATTTTTCTCTTCTCAAAATCGGCCATTTCTTGTTTCTGTTTCGTTTTTTTTTTTTTTCAGATCATTTTGCAGTTATAGGAGGTGTCGGGGAGATATTTGGGGAAGGTGGAGAGAGAGAGAGAGTGATAATTTACTTTTTTTTTTTTTTTTTTTTTTATAATTATTATTTACTTATTCTTGTTATTATCTCTTTTTTTTTTTCTTTTTTTTCTTTTATTTTTTTTTGGGTCGTTACATAGGTATTCTTAGAACATGGTCTATAAATGAACATAGGCTTATACATTATATCATGGAGTAGCATCAAAACTCATTAGTTTTTAATTTAGGTAAACATTAAAGAACAACCTAACGTGATTCGATGGGCGTGAAAACTTACTAGTAACTTGATAACCCCCTTTCAAGGTCGTCTATACAGTTCCATGTTACTTAATGTCTCAAAAGTTGTAAAACGAGGTTATTTTGGGCGAATGGCATTATGGTCATTTTAAACCTCCTCTCAGTTTACCATCTTAGGAATATTCAATGGCTACCAAATTTCATACGTTGGGTTAACTCAGAATAATATGTCGAGTATTAAAATTTAATAAGAAGCGGAGCTTATTTATGGGGTTAATTTAATGTTACTTAATTTTTTAGCAAAACGTCTAGTTTTTCCCTTACCTCACGATTCTTAATATTTTTCTTTCATGTACCATTAATTCACATTTGACTTAGGGTATATATTTAAATTCAAGTGATTTCCATACGTATTTTCTAAGAAAGCTTCTTGTGTTCGATTTTCTCCAAATTTTCTTTGGCAACTTCCTTAGTGAGTCTTGTTTGAGTCGTGGGTAGCAAATGGGTCACCAACCGAAAGGAATGATGGGTTGTGGGTTGTCTATAGTGATGGGTGGCCGAAGTTCAAACCAAATCTGACCATATCCCGTTGTCTTCTTCGCCTGATTCAAGAGTCTTTCTGTCTACCTTTCTCTTTCTTCTCGAGACCTTTTGACTCCATTTTTTCTGTCACTCCACCATTTAGATCTCAACTATGGTGAGTTCCTATTGGCTTGCTTTACGCTCCCACGCCGTTGTACTGTCTTGTACGCATCTACACAATGCCACTATCTTTGTACCTTAGTATTAACAAATTTTAAGTTTGCTGACAGTGAAAAAAAGTGCAAGGCACAATGTGAATGCGAGTATCTTATCATGGGTATGGTTGGATTCATGTGATAAGGCAACCCTAATCCAAACCCCAACGATCCAAGCTTTTGTTGAAGCAAGAACCCTTGAATAAATGAAATTAACACCTCCTTATACAAAATTCCTATCAACCAAAAGATAAGGCTAGAATTGATCCTAAATATATTCTAGGAACATGGTTTATAAATTAACATAGGCTTATACATTATATCATGGAGTAGCATCAAAACTCATTAGTTTTAACTTAGCTAAACATGAAAGGGAAATCTAATGTGATTCCATGGGCGTGAAAATTTACTTGTAACTTGATTTGGGCGAAGGACATTATGGTCATTTTACACCTCCTCTCGATTTACCATCTTAGGTATATCCAATCGCTACAAAATTTCATACGTAGCTTTAACATAGAATAATATTCCAAGTATTAAAATTTTGTAAGTAGCATAGTTTGTTTAAGGGGTTAATTTAATGTTACTTAACTTTTTAACAAAACATCTGATTTAGGCCTTTAACTCACTGTTCTAATGTTTTTCTTTCATGTACCATTAATTCATACTTGACTTAGGTTATATATTAGAATCCAATCGATTCTCTCAAGTATTTATTCAGAAAACTCAAAGATGTTTATTTACCTCTTGTCTGGTGTTCAGAGCCTCGTTTCTTGAACTTCTTGCAAATGGGTCACCAATCGAAAGGAATGATGGGTCGTGGGTTGGTTGTAGTGATGGGTTGCCCGAATTCAAACAAAATTTGACCCTATCCCGTTGTCTTCTTCTCCCAATTCACGCGTTTTTCTGTCTGTCTTTCTCTTTCTTCTCGACACCTTTTGACTCCATTTATCCGTCGCTCTTCTGCTCATATCTCAACTATGGTGAGTCCCTATTTGCTTGCCATATGTTCCCACGACGTTGTAGTGTCTTCTACCTACACAATTCGACTATCTTTATACCTCAGTATTCAAAAATTGTAAATTTGCTGACGGTGAAGAAAAACGCAAGGGACAACGTGAATGCAAGTATCTTACCGTGGGTATGCTTCTCATGGGCTGAAAAAGAATGGTAGAAAATTAGGTGAATAAAATACTTCTTTCACTACTTTTTAACCATATTTATTATCGTAGGGCTAAAAAAGAATGGTAGATGATTAAACGTCACCTAATATATTAATTGATTTTAATGTGTTGAAACCCTATCAAATACAAAACTGAAAAACGAGGACACATCGGTAATTTTTGAAGTTCTGAAAGTATATGAAGGTACTATTTATTTTTTGAAATTAAGAGATTTATTACACACAAATTCTTACAAATATTTGTGGTCCCATGGTCTAGTGGTTAGGACATTAGACTCTGAATCCAATAACTCGAGTTCAAATCTCGATGGGACCTATTTTATATTTTATTCTATTTCATATGGGCGTTGTAATAGTGAAATATGCATATCTTGAGGATGCAAGGGACAACCCTCTTACTACCATTTTTTTTTTATATCAATTCACATCGTCTATCTAAATTCCAACATTTTCTTTATGTATTCATGATTGATGATTAAAGTGAAATTATCAAATTAAAAATTATATTATGGAATAACTTCAACGATTTTTTTCTCCTCTATGGTTACTGACCATAAACATAATTTTAAATAATCAAATTTTGCATAAGTTTAGAGTTAAAAGGTAGGATAATAATACTTTTACATGGATTTCATTATTAATAAAATAGTGATTACACATTCAATCTGATATGAAATTAACAACTGATCACTCCCATGTACCCGAACGAGCAATTACAAGAAGCAATACAAAGAAGATTCAAAAATCAAATCAAGAAAATAATGGAGTGGCTGATATTGGAAAGTAATTAGAAGACTTGCCTTTAGTAGTTGAATTACCAATTAAGAAAATTTATTAATGCCTTATTTTCTTCAATTTGTATTTAATAGCATTTATTAGTGGTTGGTGGCTTAACATTATTTTGTTAGGGTTATCTTTTGGGCCTATTTGAAGGCATGTAATATTCATGTTAGGATGGATTTTGTTGAATACAGAAAAAACCTTTGCGTTTTCTTGATAACCTTTTGATGTTATTCTTTTTCAAACCTTGCTTTAGGTTTGATGTTTAAACTGATTAATTGAATTAGTTTTGATCAAGCTAATTCTGGAGTGAATTGTCTTGGTATCTAAGAGTGACCATCATAGATTCCAAGTTCGATCTAAGAGTCATTCATCTTCTAACCAGCTCATGGTTGAAATCAATCCGTTAAGTTAGCTTTCTCTGTGAGCGTTTTGTAAAGATTCTAGAAGGACCTCTAGCTTTGCAAATTCCAGCATTGTAGGCGCTTATCATTTGGTATCAGAGCATTTGGTCGACGTTCGTTGGCCGCTCTAGAGGTGAAATATCTTTATTGTTATTTTTTTTTCTATCAAGTTTTTTTTTCTCTCTCAGATTATCGAAAAAAAAAACCAGACTTTACATTCTAGACCTAGTACCAAAAGCCTACCTTTGAGTGTTAAACACGAGTGTCCCTAAGTGAAATTTTTGTGAGAAGTGTGGAGAGGTCCCTTGATAACAAAATGTCACATAATGGAGAAGAAGTACCACCAATACCAGATCTTAATACAACCATTCTTCAAGCAATTCAAGGTATGATGGAAATGATGATGGAAGATAGACAAGAAAGAAGGGCGCAACAACAAAGACAAGAACGAACATTACAAGAAGATGAAGGTATAGTAGTACAAGAAAGACAAGTTGATGGTAGATGGAGAAGAAGAAATAACCATGCAACTATTATGCAACCTAGAAGGATGGAAAGAGTACATGAAGATAAAGATGCGGGAGTTAAACTCAAAATCCCGCCCTTTTGTGGAATGGCAGATTCTGAGGCATACTTGCAGTGGGAAAGAAAGATAGAGCATGTGTTTGATTGCAACATCTATAGTGAAAATAAGAAGATGAGACTTGCTATTGTCGAATTTACCAATCATGCCGGTGATTGGTACCAACATCTCAAATCCGAGAGAAGAAGAAAAGAGGAGGATCCAATAGAGACATGGGAAGAACTTAAAGAAGCCATGAGAAAAAGGTATGTTCCAAAACATTATGAAAGAAATTTGAAAACTAAATTGCAAGGTTTGACGCAAGGAACAAAAATTGTGGCGGAATATTATCAAGAGATGGAAACTATGATGGAAAGAGAAAATGTTAGAGAAGAAGAAGAAGATACCATGTCTAGATTCCTTGGAGGTTTGAATCGAGAAATTATTCATCTTGTTGACAGAAATCCACCACCATATCTGGAAGACATGTATCATTATGCTCTCAAAATTGAAGACCAATTGAAGGAAGACAAAGAGCATTAAAAAAGGTACACATCACGAACTAGCATATTTTCAAATTCTAAAACTTGGAACAAGGATAGTTTTGTGAATAGAAATGATTCGATGTCACCAAAAGAAAAGTTTGTGACTGCTAAAAGAGTGGAGGCTGAGAGTTCCAATGGTAAAATGAATGAAGCTTCAAAGACGGTAAAAGAGAAGTCTAGTTCTATTCAATGTTGGAAGTGTAAAGGATTTGGACACATGAGCAAAGAGTGTGTTAATGAAAAAGTTATGGTGATAAGGAATGGTATACTTGATTCACAGCTTGTGGAAGAAATCGCAGCATATGATGATGAGTATGTTGAAGAAGGTAATTCCATATCTTTGATCACAAAAAGGGTACTCAATGTTCAAATCAAGGGAGAGAAATTTGAAGATCAAAGGGAAAACTTGTTCCACACAAGATGTTTGATCAAAGGAAACCCATGCAGCTTGGTGATTGATAGTAGAAGTTGCACAAATGTGGTAAGCAGCTTCTTTGTAAAAAGACTTCAACTTTCTGTCCATCCACATCCAAAACCGTATAAACTTCAATGGTTGACAAACAATGAAGAAATTAAGGTAAACTCCCAAGCTCTTATTTCTTTTACTCTTGGAAGATATAAAGATGAAGTACTTTGTGATGTCGTACCAATGCATGCGGGGGACATCTTGTTCGGCCGACCTTGGCAATATGATAGAAAGGTAACATTTGATGGTTTGATGAACAAGTATACTTTTACTTTGTGTGGGAAGAAATTTACTTTACTTCCGTTGTCTCCATATGAAGTACATTGTGACCAATTGAAATTAGAGAAGAAAAGAAAAGAATATGAAGAACAACAGTGGAGAGAAGAAACTAAGGTAAAAGTGAGAAAAAAAAAAGTGAGAAAAAAAAACAATATTCAGTTCTTGTCCGGAAAGAACGAAGAATTTGATTTGAGGAAAAATCCTTTTAAAGAAAGGGGGGGATGATATGAATCCAACAACTTATCACTTCCATGTACCCGAACGAGCAATTACAAGAAGCAATACAAAGAAGATTCAAGAATCAAATCAAGAAAATAATGGAGTGGCTGATATTGGAAAGTAATTAGAAGACTTGCGTTTAGTACTTGAATTACCCATAAAAGAAATTTATAGAAAGTAATTAGGTAGTTGAATAATTTATTAATGCCTTATTTTCTTCAATTTGTATTTAATAGCCTTTATTAGTAGTTGGTGGCTGAATTTTATTTTGTTAGGGTTATCTTTTGGCCTATTTAAAGGCATGTAATATTATGTTATGATGGATTTTGTTGAATACAGCAAAAAAAACCTTTGTGTTTTCTTGATAACCTTTTGGTGTTATTCTTTTTCAAACATTGCTTTAGGTTTGATGTTTAAACCGATTCATTGAATTAGTTTTGATCAAGCTAATTCTGGAGTGAATTGTCTTGGTATCTAAGAGTGACCATCATAGATTCCAAATTCGATCTAAGAGTCATTCATCTTCTAACCAGCTCTTGGTTGAAATCAATCCGTTAAGTTAGCTTTCTCTGTGAGCGTTTTGCAAGGATTCTAGAAGGACCTCTAGCTTTGCAAATTCCAGCATTGTAGGCGCTTATCACAATCAAACATAACAAATAATGGCAAACATATGGGCATTTGGTTTGGTAGTATGATTCTTGCTTTGGGTGTGAGAGGTCTCAAGTTCATAATTGGATCGAATGACTATTTCTTTTTATCTAAAAACCCTCTTTTTTTTTTCTTTTTTACTTTTTTTTTCCTTTCCTCCTCATTAGTCCTCCGAACCCTAATTAGGCATGGAGGGCAAAATGGGCAAAACACTAATTTCTCAGACTTGTGTTACACAATCATTGCTCGTGGAGCGAGTATAGTGACTGGTTGAAGGAGAATCATAGTGTAGGTGAGTAGTTGGTATCGTGAGGAAGAAGATGGTTTTAGTTAACCGACCTAAATTGCTTTACTTGAACCTGACCTCACCGATCCAATTGGATTGGACATAATCGTCAATTCTTACTACCCGAAGTTATATGCTATCTAAGCCTTTGTGTTGCTTTTCTAGGTTATAGCCTATAACATTGCAAGAATGTCAACCAATTAGGTGGGGGATGATGTTACGGTCATGCTCGTCCAAGGCGTATAGCTGAATGGCCACATGTCCATGCAATGCCAACTCTTTATTTGATTTCTTGTTATATTATCGTATTATTGTATTTTCTTTTGTATGACTGTTCGGCGAAACTATATCCAGGCCAGACCTCAATAGCCTCAAAATGTACTATAGGGGGATGCAACTAAATGTCAACTCGACTAAGCCAAAATTTGTATGATTGTTCGGCGAAATCATGTCTAGGCCTGCCATACCTAAATCGCCTAAAAATGTACTACAGAGGGATGTGACTAATCGTTAGTTCTTCCTATCGGAAGTAATATACTATCTAAGCTATTGTATTACCTTTCTCGCTTATAGCCTATAAAATTGCTTCCAAAACCTTATTTCAAATTTTCTTACAAAATCTATTTCGAAGATCTATCTGCCCTTGTTTTCTAAAACCTTCTTCTCAAAATCGGGCCAGAGGTTTGAGCATACATTACTTGGCCCGTAGGTGACACGAATCCAAATTTGCTTGCCTCACTCGGGAGTGAATGTGGTACAATCGCTGGGCCCTGAACGGGTGAATTGTGAGATCTCACATATATTGGAGAGAGGAAAGAGTGCTAGCAAGGACATTGGGCTCCCAAGGAGGATGAAATTCTAAAGTATTTGGGTTTAGAAAGGACATTGAAATCCAAATATGCTCAATTCTAGACTTCATGAATAATGAACAAATTGAGCATGAGATTTGATAGCTAAGGCTAGGAAACTCGAGTATTTGAGTGATTTAGCCAATGATATGATTAAGAGTCTTCCGCATATATGAATCAAACTCTAAGGTTGATTTGTTGAAGACCATAGCATGAATTGTATGATAATTTTGTGATTTATTGAGCAGGTGAGCTTGATTATGCCTTGTTGTCCATAGATTTGCCTGATGAGAGGGTTAAGAACAAGGTTATGCCAACTTTATTTTTCCGTGGGTATATGTTACATGCCCTAAAGTAAATTAATGACTTATGGTTGAGTTAAAAAATAGTTAGTTCGCAGGGATATTAACCAATTAGGTGGGAGAGAATGTCACAGCCATGCTCGTCCAGGACATGTTTCCAATGTCACGCCAAGCCCTTTATTTGATTTCATATTATATTGTCTTACTATTGTATTTTCTGTTATATTATTGTTCCGTGAAATCATATCTAAACTATTCATACCTAAATCCCCTCAAAATGTACTATAGGGAGATGTGCCTAGTCATCAACTCTCCCTCCCCAGAATTTGTATGATTGTTCGAAGAAATAACGTCAACGCCTGTCAGACCTGAATTGCCTTAAAATGTACTATAGGGAGTGCAAGTAATCGTCAATTCTTACTACCCTCGTGTTACTTTTCTCATTTATAGCCTATAACATTGCTTTGAAAGCCTTTTTTTCAATCTTGCTTTCAAACTCTCTTTCAAAAATCTCTCTATCGTCGTTTTCTAAAACATTCTTCTCAAAATTTGGCCAGAGACTTCAACATAGGTTGCTCGGCTGTAGGCGATGTGAATCCGAATTGGCTTTCCAAAAGTGACTTAAAAATTTAACATCCCTATCACTAACAATGATTCCAGGGATTCCACGTAATCTTACTACTTCCCTAAAGAATAAACCAGCAACATGCTTTGCATCATTAGTCTTGTTGCATGCAATAAAATGAATCATTTTACTAAATCGGTCTACCACAACAAAAATACTATCACAATTTTTAGTGTGTTGCAAACAAAGAACAAAATCCATAAATATATTAGTCAAAAAGTTTGTTAGGGCAATATACAATCCATTTGGTTGATTTAGCTTCTTTGCATTTAAACACATTGGCTACAAAAAATTATTAACATCATGCTTCATTTTCGGCCAAAAGAAGTGTCTATGTAACATATTATAAGTTTTATATATCCCAAAATGTCTCATTAAGCCATGTGTGCTCCTCTTCAAGCAAAGCTCTTATAGAGCATTTAGGAATACACAACTTGCTTTTCCTAAAAGCAAATCTTCTACCATAAAGTTTGTTTTGACCCGTAAGATACTTCAAGCTTTCATGATTAGAGTGGATACATATTTCTCTATGCCATAAGTAGTGTTGTCACACCTGCCATGTGCGAACCAAAGCAAACAAGTCTTTATCATAGTAGGATAGTTCAATGCTACAACATTTAGTTTTTCACTAAAATACACCAAAGATTTTTCTTCTCGCATAAAACAGCACTTATGCATAAACCACTCATCACATTCCATCTCAAAAGTTTTATGAAGGTCAGGAAAAACAAGTAATGGTACATTATTAATTTCTTCTTAAGTACATTGAAGGCATTCTCTTGCATTTTTTCCCATTTAAAAACATTCTTTTTTCACTCCATCCTTCAAGGGTGCTAAAACTTTTTATAAATCTATTATAAAAGCTAACTCACTCATGAAAACTCCAAACTTCACTTACATTTTTTTTTTTTTTTTTTGTGGGTTGGCAAATCCCTAATGATTTTATCTCTTTATCTACTCTTATTAAAATTAGCATGAAATTTCTATGACTTAACATGCTATACATACTCCAGCAAAGTTTTCGAATAAATTAAAATATCATCAAAATACACAACAACATGCATTCCCAAATATTCTCTCAAAACAGTATTCATTAAATGCATAAATGCACTAGGAGCATCAGTTAACCCAAAAGGCATAACTAGCCATTCATACCATCCAAACTTAATTTTGAAAATTGTTTTCCATTCATATCCTACATGTATTCTAATTTGATGATATCCAGATTTCAAAACAATCTTTATAAATAAACACGAACCATGCAATTCATCAAACATATCGTATAGCCTAGGAATAGAATGTCAATACTTAATAGAGATTTTGTTGATGACTCTATTATCCATGCATATGAGCCAAGTTTCATCTTTCTTTGGTACCAGTAAGACTAATACAGAACATGGACTCAAACTTTCTTATAAATAGCCCTTCCCCATGAGCTCCTTCACTTTCCTTTGAACTTCTTTAGTCTCAGTTAGATTGACTCTATAAGCTAGCTTATTAGGAATGACAACCCCCAGAATGAAGTCTATTTTATGTTCAATATTTCTAAGGGAGGTAGTTCTTTCGGTACTTCATCTTGAAACACGCCATCAAATTCCTGTAAAAGAGATTAAAACACTAGGCAAAGACAAGTTGTTATCGTTAGAGACCAAATATTGGTCCTTGTACATAAGTACAAAGATGGTTTTTTATGAAAACATTGTCCTTCTCACCATAGCCAAACAACTCACTCTCTTTCTTTTTCAATTTCATCTCTTTTTTTCATTTTGTTTTTACTAATTTTTCACTCAATTCTTGTTTTTCTTTCCATCTTTCTCCACAAACATATTCTTTTTTTCTCAAACTTTAATTGATCAACAAATACATTTGCAGAACTCAAAAGTACAAGAGTAGTTCATCTTTTATAAAAGAATGCCTATTCAAATAACCATCATACATGACCTTCCTATCAAATTGCCAAGGTTGACCAAGCAATATGTCTCTAGCAAGCATTGGAAACACATCACAAAGAACTTTATATTTATATTTTTCCAAGGTAAAAGATATTAAAGCTTGAGAAACTACCTTCATTGTTCCCCTATCATTGAGCCATTGAAACTTGTAAGGTTTAGGATGGTGTTGGGTTGAAATTTGTAACATTTTGATCAACATGTGTCACGACCCGATTTTCGAGGCTTCGAAGAATCGAACTCGTGACTAAAAGGACGAAATCGAAAACAAACAAAAATAAAATAAAAGAAAAGAAAAACAAAGTAAAAGGATAAAATTACCAATCAATTAAAACAAAAGAGAAAGAAGATTTGTTTCGAAAATATTACAAAGAAAATTGCAAATGTAAAAATGAAATACAAAATTAAAATCAAATATTTCAAATGGAAAATACAATTATGAAGAAAATTACAAAAGACTCTAAATATGAAAACGAACAAAGGACTCTAAAAGACCGACCAAGACTGACGCTCCGAAACGACACCCCTCTGTGACCGCACAGCTCTCGAACACCTCCCCGTATCGACTGGTACCTGAAAAAAAAATGGGAGAAAGGGGTGATTATAAAAATATACTCAGTAAGCAGCCTACTTGTAGGCTCTTTTCGCATCCTTATCTTGGTAGGTAACCACGATCTTTCTCGGATTTCTAAGGAGAGTGATCTAAGCTACAACTCTCCTTTCTGTATCATAAAAGGCTTGCCCATCTTTTGCAGTGAAATGATCAGTGTCCTGAGGTGAGGCGCGACCTCATAAGCAAATCTGAGGGGATCGTATGGCTGGATCTGAATACGTGACTCTCTCTCTGAACATCATCCGTGGAGGTTAACTGACGACCCTCACACGGGACCATACATCCACAAAACGGGGTGCGACCCCCTATGTGCCGGTCAGCTACTGAGTCATCCTAAGTGGCTCCACGTCCCCCGCTCAGGGACGGGTTTCTACGGCCCAGGAGTCCTGTTCAAAAGACCCCTTAGCTATCACCACTAGGTCTGGGCACCTGTCACACTTCCCTATCCGGATCTGCAAAGCTCAACGATCACCGTACCGGAGCTCTGTCTCGACGGTATGGTATCGGAGGAGAGAGGGAAGTGGAGGTTCTGATGACACTATCTTCACTGCTCAACTCTAACGGGCTACCTACAGTTACCGTGGTGACCTATTATTCTTTCTAGGGTGGAACTTGGTGCCTTAGACTTAGATTCGTGTTTCTCTAGGATTCTCGTGCCTGGTGTCACAAACCTATCGGGTTTGGAATTCTGGGTTCTGGTTCCGCCGATAATCATTTCGCGGGTCTAATTGCACGGTATTCTAGAGGTCCCCCAATCTAGGGTCTCATCTAGCCTACTTAGCCATAAGCGTCCTAATCTAAGCTCATAGTTTCTTCCTATTCATCAAGAAAGATAATATAAGCAATCATCATACAATAGAGTTTACACGCAGCGGTTCATGCAAAATTATCAAACATGCTCAACGGGAAGATAACGTCCATCTTTACCCGGAGCGCAGATTTCACAAGTTTCCCAACCTCCTCATGCATACATACATTATCAGAGTCTCAACCAAAACAGATTTAATACACATTTTGTATCTAGCTTTCCATAATCATCTTATATTTGCAGTTTCTATAATAACACGCTAAGTCCGGCTAGCTAATTTCATAGGTGGTAGCATGCATGCTTGTTCCTAGCGGTTCCTACAAGTACTGCTCGTGGGAATCCAAATGGCTACTTACATGGTTGACGCGTGCCTTCCCAAGCTCGAATTATTTGCCGGAAAAGGTTCAAAAAATTATGGAATTTCCTCGATAGGTCCTAATTCACATAAAAATAGGATCAGAGTTGAAATCGGTGCGAAAAACAAGCAAACGGAGGTCAAACGAAGGGAAAAAGATCACCCACGCGCTTACACGCGCCTGCACGCGCTCTGGAGGGTGTTTTACGCGCGGCTTTCTACGCGCGCGTGTCCACGCGCTTCTTTCTGTGTAGTCGCGGGTCGAGATGGGTCGGTTCGGATAGGTCGGAGCGGTCTCGGGCGGTTCGGTTCGCGTGCGGAGCGCCGGTTCGGACTCGGGCCGACCCGGTTGCGCACGCCTGATGCATTTCTCCAGCCCGCGGTCGCCACGTGTCAGTCGTCGGTCCTACCGCGCTCCTCCGTACGGCGGCTGACGCGTGGCGGCGATGCCTTCTCTCTCCTGCATTTTTTCCAAATTTTCCAGAAACCGTGAGTTTTGCGTTTTCGATCCATTTTCTTCCGATTTTCTTATCTTTCAATCCGTAATCCATATCAACAAAGTTTCTTCACGAAAGTTGTAGATCTCATATTCTACTCCCTCGAAAGAATTTCCTTAAATTTTTCTGATGATCACAGATCTTATTATTTGAGTTCAAATTCGGAGAAAAATACGAGTTCTTACCGAAAATCACGTTATCTTTAAACTCCGATTTCGAACGCCGATCTTGGCCGCCTCCACTCCAGAACTTAACCAGATAGCGCTGTTGAGGGTAAGAGTCCAAGGATCAACCCAAAACGTTGCTAGCACACGAAAATCTTGATGACTTCTCAATGTAGATACTCGTGGACTAACCTGAAGTTCTTGAACGTTTTGTCGAAATAGGAAGGTGTGATTCGTGAGAGCACCTTGCCTCGAGCTATTTGACGGTTTAGATTGGGGACTCGGTTCTCTGGCGTCGGTTCTGATCCGATCTCCTATGGCGATTTATCATCTCTGTTCTTCCTCTCTCCCAAACCCTAACTTCTTCTCCTTTCTCCATTCTCTCTCTTTTTCTTTTCTTTTCTCTCTCTTTCTTCTTGGAGCCCAAACAACTAGACCCCTTGGATAAGAGTAGGGGCAAAATGACCATTTTGCCCCTATGTTGTTATTTTTATTTTATTTATTTATTCATCTAAAAATTCGGGTATTACAACATGGTACTTAGTACATTGGTGCAACTTTCACTATCAATGACAAGACTACAAGAAGTCTCCTTGACTAAAATACCGTGTGTGAAATAGGTTATCTCTTTGATCATCAACATCATTGCCTACGTTCCCACGACGTTGTAGTGTCTTGTACCTACACAATTCGACCATCTTTATACCTCAGTATTCAAAAATAGTAAATTTGCTGACAGTGAAGAAAAGCGCAAGGGACGACGTGAATACGAGTATCTTACTGTAGGTATGCTCGAAGTCATGGACTGAAAAGGAATGGTAGAATAATTGCGCGAAGAAAATACTTCTTTCACTACTTTTTAACCATATTTATGATGGTAGGGCTAAAAAAGAATGGTAGCATAATTGTAAACTTGACCTAATATATTAATTAACTTTGATGTGTTGAAACCCTATCAAATATAAAACTTAAAAAACGAGGACACGTCCGTAATTTTCAAAATTTTGAAAGTATATGAAGATACTATTTATTTTTGAAGTTTAGAGATTTATTAGACACAAATTTTGTAAATATTTGTGGTCCCCTAGTCTAGTGGTTAGGACATTGGACTTTGAATAGAAATTGACAATTCAATTTTGGAACTAAAAGGTAGGTGATAAAATAATGATTATACATTCAATAAAACATAACAAATAATGTCAAATATATGGGCATTTGGTCTAGTAGTATAATTCTTGGAATTGCGCCTCTTTAAATCTAGACAAATGATATTATTGTGTTGCGTTCCCATGCAATACCAAACCCAAAATAATATTGCTCTCAAAATCTATTTTGAAAATCATTCCCCTTTTTAAATCTAGACAAATGATATTATTGGGTTGCTTTCCCATGCAATACCAAACCCAAAATAACATTGCTCACAAACTCTATTTTGAAAATCTCTCTGCTTTTTTTTTTTTTTTTCATAGAATCTTGAGTGACTGTCGCTCAATGCAAAGTTTGCTGCTAAGAAAAGTGCGATTGTGACACCTTGCATGCATTATTCAAGTCTAAAATTGGTAGGAATAGAGATCTTATTTGGTGGCACTAGGGGAGCTTCCAGCTAGCATCTAGTAGTAGGCACATGTAGATTTACAAAGAGACCTGAGAGGCTACTCGAGAACGAGGGCTTCAACATACCTGTTTTATCAACTCTAAAGCGAGATAGACGAGGCAGCCTAACCTATCTACAAATAGCGCGATGGATAGATGGACCCTAGAATAACATATGTACAAATAGCGTGATGGATAGATGGACCCTAGAATAACAGAACATGAGGTTAGGTACACAATGAAACCATAAGTTAACCCCGTGGGGGTGACCTTGCACCTTTAGATTAAGTGTGTTTAGGGGATGAGACTTGATGAGCCCAATGAGACTAAAACCCTTACAACGTCAAACTAGGTGTCTTTAGGGTATAAGACTTGATGAGCCCAATAAAGCTAGAACTGAACCATGACTCCTTATATTTTGCCCGCTCATGGAGCATGATGAGCACATAGTTTGAGAATCCTAATTAGGAGGAGATGAGATGAGAGCTTATAAGTAAGTTACTTACTAAGTATTTTTTATACTCACTTTTGCTATACTTTATTTTTTAGGTGAATCATAGGCCACCGATAGTAAGACCACTTACTTGGTTGGCCTAGGCCAAAGCTACTACGACCCTTTAATGCTAGTTTAACATTGGTCTCTAAAATTAAATTCTATCTAGGAGTCCAATATCATAAATTAGAACTCTAATATGAGAATTGGCTCACGTAGTTTTGCATAAAATAATTTAAACTAGCTACGTCTAATTATGCATAAATACTTTAAACTTACTCCAAAAATATTGATCTTAAATGCTTCCTAATAATTGAAACTAGAAGCAAAGGTTTGATTGTATCAAATCTAAGCTGAATCAGTCAAAATGCAACCTTGAGCGATAAAAAAGTGTACTCTTCGATTGACTCAAACCGTTCAATGAGGATGATAAAATAACATGGGGGCAGGGCTCCCTTCTATAGTCGAGGTCACCCTACCACTTCTCAACTTTAGCAGCAATGTCAGACAAAGTTTCCATCTTTTTGTTCTTTTGGTTATTACAATAATAATGTCATTTAATCAATAAAATAAATAACATGAATTTAAATAAAATAAATAAATAATAAAATAAAATATTTTTCTATTCTAGCCTAAGGACTACAAAAACAAAATATATGTATCTACCCTAGCTTCAGTCTCATGGCCGTCACTACGACGTAGTCATCCGTACATAAATGTTTTACCTTTATGTAGTCATACCTTGAATATTTTTGTTCAAAAAGAGACTAAAAATAATATAACATATTAACAGACTTATTAAAAGAAAAGAAAGAAGGCATACTGTAACGTGTTTAATATATATATATATGTGTGTGTGTATTAAAATAAAAATAACAAAATAAAGAAAAAAAAAATGACCACCTCCTTTAATCTCTCGGTCCATCCCCTAAAATATCTCCTTCATTTAGTATCAATAATTCACCAAAAACAGAAATAGAAAGAAAATATTTTTCTGGAGGAAAAAAAATGCATATAATGGAGAGAGGGTTATACACTAATGGAGAGATCGGGAAGGAAGGCAGATAATGGAGAGATGGTAGGCAGAAGAGAGAGATGTCATTTGAAAAGGTTAGTATTGAGATGGTAGGCAGAAGAGAGAGATGTCATTTGAAAAGGTTAGTATTCATATTTACCTTTTCCTTTCTAAGAAGGATATTAGCAATTATTTAGATCTGAGTTAGAAATTTAGAAATTATCCGTGAATGATCTGAATTAGAAATTATCTATCCTAACCAGAGTACATTAAATTTGGTCTAGGAATAGATAGATAAGAAATAGAGGAAGATAGGGAGATAAGAAAGAGAGGATAGATAAGAAAGAGAGGAAGATAAGGAGATAAGAAAGAGAGGAAGATTGGGAAAAGGAAGATCTGGAAGACATATTCAAATAAAAAGAAAGAACAAGATTTGGAAAAATGATGAAAATGAAGATAGGTAAAACATATTCAAATAAAAAAAGAAACTAAGATTTGGAAAACAGGATGAGAAGGAAGATAGGGAAAAAGAAGATTTGGAAAACATATTCAAATAAAAAAAAAAAAAGACTTGGCCAAAAGTAAAAGGAAGATCTGGAAAACATATTCAAATAAAAAAAAACCTAAGATTTGGGAATAGTAAAGCCAAAAAAAAATATGGGAATAGAATTAAACTGCTGAACAAAATTAAACTATTTGGAAAACAGGATGAGAAGGAAGATAGGGAAAAGGAAGATTTGGAAAACATATTGGAAAACATATTCAAATAAAAAAAAAAGATTTGACCAGAAGATTTGACCAGAGGAAGATCTGGAAAACATATTCAAATAAAAAAAAACCTAAGATTTGGGAATATGCGGAACAAAATTAAACTATTTAGATATAGGAGTAAAATTAAACCCCTTCGAATAAACGGCTTAAAAGAATTATAAAGAATTATAAAGAATTATAGAGAGTGATTAAAACAATTAGATTTAAATTGCTTAAAATAATTAGATATGGAGGTAGAATTGAATGACTCAAAAGAATTAGAGTTCAAAGAAAAAAAACAAAAGAGAGAAGATTTTAGGAAAGAAAAGAAAATTAGAACGGGTTGAAAATAGCAAGTGATGTTCAAATACTGTAAACATAATTAAAATATATGAAATAAGTGAGGAAAGGAAAATGGAAAATATGAGAAATTATTATATTTGTACCTATACGATATAACATTAAAGGTTGAATTATACAAGCCACTTGAAATATTAATAATATTGACATATTATTAATTTAAGTTTTAAGTTTTATTGTCCTATATAATTTAGAAACAATGAAAACATGGAATTCGATTTTTATTGAGACCGTTTAGAGCCGTATTTCACACGGTTTGTTAGATTATTAATTAAAATGTGAAATACTAACAAAAGGTGACGAACGATGTGATAGGAAGCAAACCCATATAAAGAAACAGTAAGAGTTTAACCACTTAACCCAAGGTGATCGCATGGTGGATTAGTACGACCAAGACTTCATGAGATTGAGAAGGTTTGCACCGTCTTTAGCTTATCTTAGGATCAATAAATGAAGCCTTAGCTATCAAATCTCATGGTGGATTAGTGCGATCACCTTGGATAAGGCTAGAATTGATCCTAAGTATGTTCTAGGAACATGGTTTATAAATTAACATAGGCTTATACATTATATCATGGAGTAGCACCGTCTTTAGGAAACCCAAAGGAATTTCTAAAATACTATTATCCAAAGGAAATCCATATAAAGAAACCCAAAAGCCTTTCTAAACCCAAATACTTGAGAAGGGTCATTGACGTTAACTTAGAGGGGCATTTCAAGAATTGAACTCGGGACCTCTTACACCAAAATAAAACAAAATATTGTTTTATTGAATATATAATCATTACTTTTTTTTAATAAAGAAAGAGAGTATTGAAATCTAGGAAAATGGAGGAATTTCCTCCTTATATTTATATTAAGATACTTTCTCACTTGTTTGACTCTTACTTTTAGTAATGGAATTTGTTGATAATAAGATTTGGAAGAAAAAAGAATAAACTTTAAATTACTACTCACAAACATAAAATAGGTCGAGATTTGAGCTTATGTTACTAAATTCAAAGTTCAATGTCCTAATCACTAGACCATGGGACCAAAAATATTTACAAAATTTGTGTGTAATAAATCTCTGAACTTAATAAAATAAATAGTATCTTTATATATTTTAAAAACTTTGAAAATGATTGATGGGTTCTCCCTTCTTTTTTTAGTTTTGTATTTGATAGGGGTTCAAGATATTAAAATCAATTAATATATTAGATCAGTTTACAATTATTCTACCATTCTTATTCAACCCAACCATCATAAATATGGTTAAAAAGGCACTTAAAGAAGTATTTTCTTTGTCCAATTATTCTACTATTCTTTTTCAGCCCATGATGATAAGAATCAAGGTGTTCCAAATGTTCCAACTGTACCTATTACACCATCTAAGGTCAAGAAGATTCAACAAGCATTCATACTTCATTTACAAAATTGGATAGACTCGGTTCAACCATCATTTCATGTGTTACAAGGTGATTGAATTGAGGAATGACCATTTGGAGCTTTAGAAGTGATTATTTGCACGATTGAAGAGCGAATGAAGTTGCAAGTATCATTTTATGAGTTGTTAGAAAACATTATTTATTATTTTTAATTTCATAAAGTTTGTAATGGTCAAATTGACCTAGTCTTTTGTGGGGATTTAGAAGGGGATCATGATTGAATCACTACCACTAACTTCTTTTGTGGAGAGACGGTAAATAAAATTAGAGTGTGAACGAATGAAATTGAGATCTCAAATTGAGACTTTCACCCTTAGAAATCCGAGCATCATCCTTGCCATTTCTAAGTTTCAAGCAATTCTTGTTGTAGATTTCATTTGAGCCATTCAATCAAGCCTTGGTTAGGTTGGATTGTGGAGTGACTCAATTTAGAACAAGGTTCCAAATCTTGCTTCTAGATCTTCGTTCTTAATAATCTAATTCTAGCCTTATCTTTTGGTTGATAGGAATTTTGTATAAGGAGGTGTTAATTTCATTTATTCAATGGTTCTTGCTTCAACAAAAGCTTGGATCGTTGGGGTTTGGATTAGGGTTGCCTTATCACATGAATCCAACCATACCCATGATAAGATACTCGCATTCACATTGTGCCTTGCACTTTTTTTCACTGTCAGCAAACTTAAAATTTGTTAATACTAAGGTACAAAGATAGTGGCATTGTGTAGATGCGTACAAGACAGTACAACGGCGTGGGAGCGTAAAGCAAGCCAATAGGAACTCATCATAGTTGAGATCTAAATGGAGGAGTGACAGAAAAAATGGAGTCAAAAGATCTCGAGAAGAAAGAGAAAGGTAGACAGAAAGACTCGTGAATCAGGCGAAGAAGACAACGGGATATGGTCAGATTTGGTTTGAACTTCGGCCACCCATCACTATAGACAACCCACAACCCATCATTCCTTTCGGTTGGTGACCCATTTGCTACCCACGACTCAAACAAGACTCACTAAGGAAGTTGCCAAAGAAAATTTGGAGAAAATCGAACACAAGAAGCTTTCTTAGAAAATACGTATGGAAATCACTTGAATTTAAATATATACCCTAAGTCAAATGTGAATTAATGGTACATGAAAGAAAAATATTAAGAATCGTGAGGTAAGGGAAAAACTAGACGTTTTGCTAAAAAATTAAGTAACATTAAATTAACCCCATAAATAAGCTCCGCTTCTTATTAAATTTTAATACTCGACATATTATTCTGAGTTAACCCAACGTATGAAATTTGGTAGCCATTGAATATTCCTAAGATGGTAAACTGAGAGGAGGTTTAAAATGACCATAATGCCATTCGCCCAAAATAACCTCGTTTTACAACTTTTGAGACATTAAGTAACATGGAACTGTATAGACGACCTTGAAAGGGGGTTATCAAGTTACTAGTAAGTTTTCACGCCCATCGAATCACGTTAGGTTGTTCTTTAATGTTTACCTAAATTAAAAACTAATGAGTTTTGATGCTACTCCATGATATAATGTATAAGCCTATGTTCATTTATAGACCATGTTCTAAGAATACCTATGTAACGACCCAAAAAAAAAAAAAAGAAAAAAAAGAAAAAAAAAAGAGATAATAATAAGAATAAGTAAATAATAATTAAAAAAAAAAAAAAAAAAAAAAAAAAAAAAAAAAAGTAAATTAACACTCTCTCTCTCTCCACCTTCCCCAAATATCTCCCCGACACCTCCTACAACTGCAAAATGATCTGGAAAAAAAAAAAAACGAAACAGAAACAAGAAATGGCCGATTTTGAGAAGGGAAAAATAAGAGAAAGAAAGAGATGAGACTAGAGGGTTGTGTCAGAAGAGACATTATGATGGATTTAGAGGGACCTCATGCATATTGTATGTTCATAAGCATAGGGCTACTTCCCCTAGAGATGATGAGTGCGGACGCGCACAGGTGCGAACGCACACAGATGAGGGTGTTCATGAGGCGCATGACACTATGGGGTTCCGCTGACCTCCGGACGTCGCAACAGATTAGCTTGACCAGAGGGTCTAGGGGGTGTGCGAGCGCCCTGGGGATTCACACTCGCACGTGTGAGTCGTGTGTAGGGAAGTACTACACATCCAATTTGTCCGAGACTAGAGGCCACCCCTAAGATGATTAGAGATAGGTCCCTAAATCATGATTGCATGTGTTTGCATGGTCCCTATAGCGGGGCCACTTACTGAGTATTCTTTGAAATACTCAGGCCGTGTGCCACATCATTTTTCAGGTAAAGGCAAGGCGCACTTGTACGGAGGACAGCGGCATCGCGAGCAGAGACTGTGGCACGTGCATAGGGTAGATTCATATTTAAATTTCTAGTCTTAAGTTAGAATAGGTTGTTTTGCATTTCATTGTTTTAAATTATTTTGTATTTGTTTTTGTTTTCTCTAAATTTCAGTATTTCATATTTAAACACGTAAGACCATGGCTGTGTTTTCTAGAGAAGAGGTTGTTTTAAATGTTTTTTTGAAGTTTACGTTATCAATTATGTTCATGTAAGACTTATATTTCCGCATTATAGAAGAGCATGAGACGTTAGTAGCGACTCTAAATATGTGGAAATTTAGGGTCGTTACAGTTGGTATCAGAGCTCTAGGTTTTAGATTCTATAGACTAGCCTACAATGTAGGCTTGGCACGTTCCATGGTCCCAACGTCGATGCCCTGTCACCGTCTGGTACGCCTTGCACAAGATAAGAAAAAAAAAAGAAACATTTTCAAACTTGCATGCATTTTTATGTTAATGTTATTGAAATTGTTGTGATATTTCACGTATTTATTTAAGAGCATGATGTGATGTGTTGCATGCTGAGTGATTTTGTTTGCAATATGATGTGAACTTAGTAGATGTGATGCATAGCATAATTTCATAGGTAATGAGCCTTAGACTTAAGAGATGCTATCTTGGTTTCTAGAACCATGCTGCCCAGACCATGCGAAAGAGTAAGACGAGGAAGAGGACTACCTCCTATTAGAGATAGAGGACGAGGTGAGACTGAAGTGAGCTCACCTCGAGAGGGATCAGAGACAGGGTTTGAATTAGAACCCTTATTGTATGTATGGTCGGAAAGCAGCCCCTGAGAGGGTAGACGCAGTAACTAAGGATAGAGTAAAGAATGACCAAACAATATTAGCCGACCGAACTCTAAGCATAGTCCTACTAGTAGTAAAGATGACCGACTTCGACGTAGTACTAGGCATGGATTGACTAGCTGCAACCCATGCTATTATAGAATGTCGCAAAAAAAAAAGTGATATTCTCACCATCGGTGCGACCTAGCTTTAAATTTAAAGGCACAAATGTCGGGGCTACTCCAAAGGTAGTCTCGATGATGAAAGCAAAGAGATTAGTCCAACAAGGCGGTTGAACTATATTAGCATGTGCCATAGATGTAAGAGGAAAAGAAAAGACTCTAGAAAACATGTTCATCGTAAATGAGTTCCAAAATGTGTATCCGGATGACCTACCGGGAATACCCCCTTCCTGAGCAGTCGACTTCATCATCGAACTCGAGCGGGGAACTGGGCCTATTTCTAAAGCACCCTATCGCATGGCGCTAGCAGACTTGAAAGAACTCAAGGTGCAATTACAAGACTTACGGGATAAAGGGTTCATTCGACCTAGCATATTCCCCTAGGGTGCGCCAGTGTTGTTTGTTCAGAAGAAAGATGGATTGATGCGTTTGTGCATCGATTACAGAGAGTTAAATAAGAGAACCATAAAGAACAAATACCCTCTGCCTAGAATAGAAGACTTATTCGATCAACTAAGAGAAGCAACAATATTTTCTAAGATAGACCTGCGGTCAGGTTATCATTAAATAAAGAGTAAAGAAAAAGACGCACGAAAGACAGCATTTAGGACAAGGTATGATCGCTATAAGTTCGTGGTATGTCATTTAGCCTCACCAATGCTTTAGCTGTGTTAATGGAGTTAATGAACCGAGTGTTCAAGGACTGTCTAGACACTTTTGTGATCGTGCTCATTAATGACATCCTTGTGTACTAAAAAACAGACTTGGAACACCAACAACACCTCTAAAAAGTCCTAGCCACCCTAAGAGAGAACAAGTTGTATGCCAAGTTCTCAAAGTGTGAATTTTGGTTACGATAAGTCTCTTTCTTAGGATACGTGGCGACAAAGGGTGGAGTTTCCATAGGTCCTACTAAGGTCAAAGCGGTCACGAAGTAGGAACGCCCAACTTCAGTAACATCAGTACAGAGTTTCTTGGGACTAGCGAGATACTATTGAAGGTTCTTGTAGGACTTCGCTAGAATAGCCTCGCCTTTGACACAGCTAACGAGAAAAGGGGTACCATTTATATGAAATGATGCTTGTGAGGCAAGCTTCCAAAACCTAAATAGAGATTGGTAACCGTCCCGGTATTCACGGTTCCCAAGATCTCAGAAGAGTATGTAATCTATAGTGATGCCTTCAAAGAATGGACTAGGATGTGTGTTAATGCAACACGTTAAAGTTGTTGCATACGTGTCCCGTCAACTAAAAGAATACGAAGATAATTACCCTACCCACGATTTGGAGTTGGCCGCTGTAGTGTTCGCGCTGAAAATTTGGTGACACTACTTGTATGGAGAGAAAATTCAAAGTTTAACCAAACCACAAGATTTTATATATTTCTTCACCCAGAAAGAGTTAAATATGAGACAGAGAATGTGGTTAGAATTGGTGAAGGACTCGATGTAGATATCCAGTACCACTCTGGAAAAGCAAATGTGGTCGCAGACGCTTTGAGTAGAAAGGTGGCCCACTCTTCGGCCCTCATTACGAGGGAAGTAAGGGTACAAAGAAAATTTGAGGGAGCCAACATAGTTGTAGCGACCGAGAGAGTCATGGCACAACTGGCCCGACTTACAGTGCAACCTACACTTAGGCAAAGAATGGTTACCTCCCAACGAGAGGATCCAAACCTACAGAAAGTCTTAAGCCAGCTAGCTGAGAGTCTAGTAATGGATTCTCAAAGACCTCAGATGAAGGGCTATTGTATCAGGGACGCCTATATGTCTCGACAATAGAGGAGCTAAGGAATGAAATACTAACGAAGGTCACAACTCGCCATTTGTCATGCACCAAGGAGATACAAAGATGAATTTAAAACAACACTTTCGATGGAAGAGCATGAAGAGGGATGTGGCCGAGTTTGTGAGCAAGTGCTTAGTTTGTCAACAAGTGAAAGCTCCTAGATAAAAGGCGGCGGGGTTGTTGCAGCCCTTAAGCATACTAGAGTGGAAGTGGGAAAGCATAGCAATGGACTTCATAGTAGGATTACCCAAAACGCTTAAAGGCTATACAATGATCGGGTAGTTGTCGATAGGTTGACCAAGTCGGCACACTTCCTGCCTGGGAAAGCTACATATACAGTTGACAATTTGGCAAAGCTGTATGTGAAAGAAGTAGTAAGACTACATGGAGTCCCAGTATCTATAGTGTTGGATCGGGACCCACGCTTTACATCAGCGTTCTAGCTCAAACTTCAAAAAGCGCTGGGTACCCGCCTCAACTTTAGTATCGAATTTCACCCCCAAAAAGATGGACAAACGGAGTGTTTAAACAAAATTCTAGAGGACATGTTATGCGCTTGAGTACTAGATTTTAAGGGAAGTTGGGATTCCAAACTCCACCTGATGGAATTCTCGTATAATAATAGCTTCCAAGCAACTATTGGAATGACACCGTTTGAGGCTCTGTATGGAAAACGGTGTAGGTCCCCACTATGTTGGGACGAAGTAGGCGAGAGAGAGTTAGTAGGACCCAAGATGGTTTGACTCACCAATGAGGCTGTCTAGAAAATTCGAGCGAGGATGCGTACCGTTCAAAGTAGACAGAGAAGCTACGCCAATGTAAGTAGAAGCCTGGAGTTTGAGATAGGAGACCCAGTATTCCTCAAGGTGACACCTATGAAAGGTGTCTTGAGGTTCAGACGTAAGGGCAAGTTAAGTCCTAAATTCATTGGACCATTCGAGATCCTAGAGCGAGTTGGTCTAGTAGCGTATAAGTTAGCCCTATCTCTAGCCCACTTAGGAGTACACGATGTATTTCACATGTTGAGGCTGAGGAAGTACATTACGGACCCTATCCACGAAATAGACTACGAACCACTCCAACTCAATGAAGATCTGAGCTACGAGGAAAAACTAGTAAAAATCTTAGCTAGAGAAGTAAAAACCTTAAGCAACAGGAATATTGCGTTCGTTAAGGTACTAGGGCGGAATCACCACAGCGAGGAAGCCATGTGGGAGAGTGACGACGAAATAAGAGAAAAATACCCCGAGCTAGTACAAGAGTTTGAGACTTTTGAGGATGAAAGTTTTTTTTAGGGGTAGATAATGTAACGACCCGAAAAAAAAAAAGAAAAAAAAAAGAGATAATAATAAGAATAAGTAAATAATAATTATAAATAAAAAATAAAAAATAAAAAAGTAAATTATCACTCTCTCTCTCCACCTTCCCCAAATATCTCCCCGACACCTCCTACAGTGCAAAATGATCTGAAAAAAAAAAAAAAAAAACGAAACAGAAACAAAAAATGGCAGATTTTGAGAAGGGAAAAATCAGAGAAAGAAAGAGGAAAGATCACAGATTTTGGGAGAGAAAATTGGAGATGGCCTTCAGTTCAAGCAGATTTAATAGGAATGGGAAGAGATGGAAAAGTAATCGGTAAGTTAGATCTTCTTTTCTTTTATCTTTTTGTCAGAGATAGAAAAGTTATGTTAGATCTCTTTTAAAATTATTTAAATTTTTTGATATCGGATAGAAAATCAAAATTGATTGAAAATGGTTTTGTGAATTGCATCTAAATTGAATCATCATTTTTAGGAGAGAATAAAATCATAATTGATGGATGCATAAGTCTTTCTACTTAGGAAAATTAAAATAGATTGAAAATGACTTATCGAATTGGACAGTCTTTTCGGAAAGAGGAGAAAACATAATAGATTGAAAATAGCTTCAGTTTAGTTTTTAGGAAAGAGAAGAAAGATAGTAGAAAATAGAATACCAAATGGCTTTTGTCAATGAGAGTAGTTTTTAGGAAAGAGAAGAAAAAAAAGATTGAAAATGGCTTCTGTTAATTGATAGTCATACTAGTAACGAGAAAACAGAATTGATTGAATATTATTTTATAATTGCATAGTCATTCGTATGAAAGAAAAAGAAGACAGAGAGAGGAGAAACAAAAGTGGTACAACAGCGAAAAGGAAAATGGAACAGGTGAGAAATTATTATTATCTGTAACAAGAGAATATAATATTATAACAAACCATAGTTGGATTGAAGGATTGAAGCACCATGAAATAATATTGACATGTTTTCAATTTAAGTTTTACTACCCAACCAAAATTTAGAAACAATGAAAACGTGGAATTCGATTTTTACTGAGACCGTTTTAGAGCTGTATTTCACATTGTTAGTTGGATTATTAATTAAAATGTGAAATGCTAACGAAAGGTGACAAACGGTTTGATATGAAGCGAACTCTAGCAACCTTTGGAGCAGCTCACGAGGAACGGGAGCTTACGTTAATTAAATTAGGGAATACTTCGGCTAAGGCCAACCAGGTAAGTGGTCTTACTACAGGATAGACTAAAAATTGTATGAGTTACGATGATGTATGAACTATGTCATACAATGCGGTATGTGAGTTATGATGATGTATGAGTTATGATGATGTGTGAGTTACGATACTTGATGATGTGCTCAGTATATATATATTTTGAAGAATGTCGTACTTGATATGTTTGATGTACTTTATAGCAATATGATGAGTATGATGATTGCGTGACGTTTACCTTAATATGATGATGTTTTCCATATTGAGCATGCTATATGATGATGAGTGCCATATTGCATCATGTCGTTAGATCGACATAGGACACAACCCTAAGAGCGTGAAAATGATATTAATATAAATATCTACGAGTATCTGTTACCTAGAGTAACAAAGAGATGAGACTAGAGGGTTGTGTCAGAAGAGACATTATGATGGATTTAGAGGGACTCATGCATATTGTATGTTCATAAGCATAGGGCTACTTCCCCTAGAGATGATGAGTGCGGACGCGCACCGTATGATGAGCGCGAATGCGCACAGGTGCGAACGCACACAGATGAGGTTGTTCATGAGGCGCATGACACTATGGGGTTCCGCTGACCTCCGGACGTCGCTACAGATTAGCTTGACCAGAGGGTCCAGGGGGTGTGCGAGCGCCCTGGGGATTCACACTCGCACGTGTGAGTCGTGTGTAGGGAAGTACTACACATCCAATTTGTCCGAGACTGGAGGCCACCCCTAAGATTATTAGAGATAGGTCCCTAAATCATGATTGCATGTGTTTGCATTTGCATGGCCCCTATAGCGGGGCCACTTACTGAGTATTCTTTGAAATACTCAGGCCGTGTGCCACATCATTTTTCAGGTAAAGGCAAGGCGCACTTGAACGGAGGACGGCGGCATCGCGAGCAGAGACTGTGGCACGTGCATAGGGTAGATTCATATTTAAATTTCTAGTCTTAGTTAGAATAGGTTGTTTTGTATTTCATTGTTTTAAATTATTTTGTATTTGTTTTTGTTTTCTCTAAATTTCAGTATTTCATATTTAAACACGTAAGACCATGGCTGTGTTTTCCAGAGAAGAGGTTGTTTTAAACGTTTTTTTGAAGTTTACGTTATCAATTCTGTTCATATAAGACTTATATTTCCGCATTATAGATGAGCATGAGACGTTAGTAGCGACTCTGAGTATGTGAAAATTTAGGGTCGTTACAACCTAGGATCAATTGAATATCATGGTAAATAAGTTGCTAGGATTCAAACCCAAAAGTGACTGTTATCTCCCATCACGCGGTGTGCGACAATGCCCCTATTCTTTTTTTCTGTGGGATGCCCTACACTATGTATCATGAGCAAGATGATGAGGATGGTCTCCTATTTCCCTTACTTAGATGAGATACATGCATCTGAATTTACAATCTGGATGAGATGATCGTGATAGCACCACTCATGTGTTTAAGGGAAGAGAACTAAAGATTACTTTAGAAAAAAGTTTTTAGGATCAGTAAGTGACAGGTAAGATTATAAGCTCTAAGTGCCAAGACCCTGAAGACACAATAAAAGATAACATCCTAGCTTAAGGTTGCCATTAAGAGCCTACAAGTAGGCTACTTATTGACTTTTTATTCACTCCATGTTTACATTTTTTTTTCAGGCTTGGAGTTGGTTGTGGATGGGAGCGAACTTTGGAGCGTGGTGATAAGACAATCATAATCTAAGCCCAACCATTGAAGTTTTTGTTGAATACAAAACCCTTGAATCAAAGAAATTAACTCTTCCTATACAAAATTTGGAACAGCCAAAAGATGAGGCTAAAAGTAGATTACTTCTTAAGATCAAAGATCTATAACCACGATTTGATACATTGTTCCAAGTTAAGTCACTCTACAATTGAACTTGATCAAGGCTTGATTGAATGACTCAGATGCAATCTACAGCAAGAACGACATGAAACTTAGAAATGACAAAGATGATGCTCAAAGTTCTAAGGATGAAAGTCCCAATTTGAGAGTTAAATTTCATTCATCAAAATCTGCCTTTTACATAATAATTTGTGGGTATTTATAGTCTTTCCACAAAACAAACTTTCAATTGTTCAAATGCCCACTAAATGGCCATTCCTTAATCGAATCAACTTGTATCACATGGATGGAGGCTGAATCGAGCCTATTCAATTTTGACGATGAAGATTGAATGCTTATTGAATAATTTTGGTCTTGGATCGTGTAATAGATCTAGCTGAAACACTTGGAACACTATGATACTTATCAGAGGGCCATAGACTAACCTTCATTTTAACTTAGTATATGTAACAGCCCAAGCTCACCGCTAGCAGATATTATCTCTTTAGGCTTTTCCTTTCAAATTTCCCCTTAAGTTCTTACGGTTTCCACACCCTTATAAAGAATGTTTTGTTTCCGTCTCCAACAAATGTTGGATCTCACAATCCGCCCTCCTTCCGGACCCATCATCCTCACTAGCACTCATTCCTCTCTTCAATCGATGTGGGAACTCACAATCACCCCCCTTTGAGGCCCAGCATCCTTGCTGATACTCGTTCCTCTCTCCAATCAATGTCGGATCTCAAAATCTACCCCTTTTCGTGGCCCAGCATCATCGCTGGCACTCGTTCCTCTCTCCAATCGATGTGGGATCTCACAATCCACCCCCTTTGGGGCCCAGCGTCGTCGCTAACACTCGTTCCTCTCTCCAATCGATGTGGGATCTCACAATCCACCCCTCTTTGAGTTTCAGCTTTCTCACTGGCATACCACCCAGTTTCTTACTCTGATACCATTTGTGACAATCCAATCCTCTTTGCGCTTTCCTTTTCAGACTTTCCCAAAAGGTTTTTAAAATGTGAGCGGCTAGGGAGAGGTTTTCACACCCCCCTCTTCAATGAATTTGAGATCTAACAATTCATCCTCCTTGGGAGCCCAATGTCCTTGCTAGCACTCTTTCCTCTCTCCAATATATGTGAGATCTCACAATTCACCCGTTCAGGGCCCAGCGATTGTACCACATTCACTCCCGAGTGAGGCAAGCAAATTTGGATTCGTGTCACCTACGGGCCAAGTAATGTATGCTCAAACCTCTGGCCCGATTTTGAGAAGAAGGTTTTAGAAAACAAGGGCAGATAGATCTTCGAAATAGATTTTGTAAGAAAATTTGAAATAAGGTTTTGGAAGCAATTTTATAGGCTATAAGCGAGAAAGGTAATACAATAGCTTAGATAGTATATTACTTCCGATAGGAAGAACTAACGATTAGTCACATCCCTCTGTAGTACATTTTTAGGCGATTTAGGTATGGCAGGCCTAGACATGATTTCGCCGAACAATCATACAAATTTTGGCTTAGTCGAGTTGACATTTAGTTGCATCCCCCTATAGTACATTTTGAGGCTATTGAGGTCTGGCCTGGATATAGTTTCGCCGAACAGTCATACAAAAGAAAATACAATAATACGATAATATAACAAGAAATCAAATAAAGAGTTGGCATTGCATGGACATGTGGCCATTCAGCTATACGCCTTGGACGAGCATGACCGTAACATCATCCCCCACCTAATTGGTTGACATTCTTGCAATGTTATAGGCTATAACCTAGAAAAGCAACACAAAGGCTTAGATAGCATATAACTTCGGGTAGTAAGAATTGACGATTATGTCCAATCCAATTGGATCGGTGAGGTCAGGTTCAAGTAAAGCAATTTAGGTCGGTTAACTAAAACCATCTTCTTCCTCACGATACCAACTACTCACCTACACTATGATTCTCCTTCAACCAGTCACTATACTCGCTCCACGAGCAATGATTGTGTAACACATGTCTGAGAAATTAGTGTTTTGCCCATTTTGCCCTCCATGCCTAATTAGGGTTCGGAGGACTAATGAGGAGGAAAGGAAAAAAAAAGTAAAAAAGAAAAAAAAAAAGAAAAAAAAAGAGGGTTTTAGATAAAAAGAAATAGTCATTCGATCCAATTATGAACTTGAGACCTCTCACACCCAAAGCAAGAATCATACTACCAAACCAAATGCCCACAGAGAAATTTGCAAAGCTAGAGGTTCTTCTAGAATCCTTGCAAAACGCTCACAGAGAAAGCTAACTTAACGGATTGATTTCAACCAAGAGCTGGTTAGAAGATGAATGACTCTTAGATCGAATTTGGAATCTATGATGGTCACTCTTAGATACCAAGACAATTCACTCCAGAATTAGCTTGATCAAAACTAATTCAATGAATCGGTTTAAACATCAAACCTAAAGCAATGTTTGAAAAAGAATAACACCAAAAGGTTATCAAGAAAACACAAAGGTTTTTTTTCTGTATTCAACAAAATCCATCATAACATAATATTACATGCCTTTAAATAGGCCCAAAAGATAACCCTAACAAAATAAAATTCAGCCACCAACTACTAATAAATGCTATTAAATACAAATTGAAGAAAATAAGGCATTAATAAATTATTCAACTACCAAAGGCAAGTCTTCTAATTACTTTCTATCAATTTCTTTTATGGGTAATTCAAGTACTAAACGCAAGTCTTCTAATTACTTTCCAATATCAGCCACTCCATTATTTTCTTGATTTGATTCTTGAATCTTCTTTGTATTGCTTCTTGTAATTGCTCGTTCGGGTACATGGAAGTGATAAGTTGTTGGATTCATATCATCCCCCCCTTTCTTTAAAAGGATTTTTCCTCAAATCAAATTCTTCGTTCTTTCCGGACAAGAACTGAATATTGTTTTTTTTTCTCACTTTTTTTTTTCTCACCTTTACCTTAGTTTCTTCTCTCCACTGTTGTTCTTCATATTCTTTTCTTTTCTTCTCTAATTTCAATTGGTCACAATGTACTTCATATGGAGACAACGGAAGTAAAGTAAATTTCTTCCCACACAAAGTAAAAGTATACTTGTTCATCAAACCATCAAATGTTACCTTTCTATCATATTGCCAAGGTCGGCCGAACAAGATGTCCCCCGCATGCATTGGTACGACATCACAAAGTACTTCATCTTTATATCTTCCAAGAGTAAAAGAAATAAGAGCTTGGGAGTTTACCTTAATTTCTTCATTGTTTGTCAACCATTGAAGTTTATACGGTTTTGGATGTGGATGGACAGAAAGTTGAAGTCTTTTTACAAGGAAGCTGCTTACCACATTTGTGCAACTTCTACTATCAATCACCAAGCTGCATGGGTTTCCTTTGATCAAACATCTTGTGTGGAACAAGTTTTCCCTTTGATCTTCAAATTTCTCTCCCTTGATTTGAACATTGAGTACCCTTCTTGTGATCAAAGATATGGAATTACCTTCTTCAACATACTCATCATCATATGCTGCGATTTCTTCCACAAGCTGTGAATCAAGTATACCATTCCTTATCACCATAACTTTTTCATTAACACACTCTTTGCTCATGTGTCCAAATCCTTTACACTTCCAACATTGAATAGAACTAGACTTCTCTTTTACCGTCTTTGAAGCTTCATTCATTTTACCATTGGAACTCTCAGCCTCCACTCTTTTAGCAGTCACAAACTTTTCTTTTAGTGACATCGAATCATTTCTATTCACAAAACTATCCTTGTTCCAAGTTTTAGAATTTGAAAATATGCTAGTTCGTGATGTGTACCTTTTTTAATGCTCTTTGTCTTCGTTCAATTGGTCTTCAATTTTGAGAGCATAATGATACATGTCTTCCAGATATGGTGGTGGATTTCTGTCAACAAGATGAATAATTTCTCGATTCAAACCTCCAAAGAATCTAGACATATCTTCTTCTTCTTCTCTAACATTTTCTCTTTCCATCATAGTTTCCATCTCTTGATAATATTCCGCCACAATTTTTGTTCCTTGCGTCAAACCTTGCAATTTAGTTTTCAAATTTCTTTCATAATGTTTTGGAACATACTTTTTTCTCATGGCTTCTTTAAGTTCTTCCCATGTCTCTATTGGATCCTCCTCTTTTCTTCTTCTCTCGGATTTGAGATGTTGGTACCAATCACCGACATGATTGGTAAATTCGGCAATAGCAAGTCTCATCTTCTTATTTTCACTATAGATGTTGCAATCAAACACATGCTCTATCTTTCTTTCCCACTGCAAGTATGCCTCAGAATCTGCCATTCCACAAAAGGGCGGGATTTTGAGTTTAACTCCCCCATCTTTATCTTCATGTACTCTTTCCATCCTTCTAGGTTGCATAATAGTTGCATGGTTATTTCTTCTTCTCCACCTACCATCAACTTGTCTTTCTTGTACTACTATACCTTCATCTTCTTGTAATGTTCGTTCTTGTCTTTGTTGTTGCGCCCTTCTTTCTTGTCTATCTTCCATCATCATTTCCATCATACCTTGAATTGCTTGAAGAATGGTTGTATTAAGATCTGGTATTGGTGGTACTTCTTCTCCATTATGTGACATTTTGTTATCAAGGGACCTCTCCACACTTCTCACAAAAATTTCACTTAGGGACACTCGTGTTTAACACTCAAAGGTAGGCTTTTGGTACTAGGTCTAGAATGTAAAGTCTGGTTTTTTTTTTCGATAATCTGAGAGAGAAAAAAAAACTTGATAGAAAAAAAAATAACAATAAAGATATTTCACCTCTAGAGCGGCCAACGAACGTCGACCAAATGCTCTGATACCAAATGATAAGCGCCTACAATGCTGGAATTTGCAAAGCTAGAGGTCCTTCTAGAATCTTTACAAAACGCTCACAGAGAAAGCTAACTTAACGGATTGATTTCAACCATGAGCTGGTTAGAAGATGAATGACTCTTAGATCGAACTTGGAATCTATGATGGTCACTCTTAGATACCAAGACAATTCACTCCAGAATTAGCTTGATCAAAACTAATTCAATTAATCAGTTTAAACATCAAACCTAAAGCAAGGTTTGAAAAAGAATAACATCAAAAGGTTATCAAGAAAACGCAAAGGTTTTTTCTGTATTCAACAAAATCCATCCTAACATGAATATTACATGCCTTCAAATAGGCCCAAAAGATAACCCTAACAAAATAATGTTAAGCCACCAACCACTAATAAATGCTATTAAATACAAATTGAAGAAAATAAGGCATTAATAAATTTCCTTAATTGGTAATTCAACTACTAAAGGCAAGTCTTCTAATTACTTTCCAATATCAGCCACTCCATTATTTTCTTGATTTGATTTTTGAATCTTCTTTGTATTGCTTCTTGTAATTGCTCGTTCGGGTACATGGGAGTGATCAGTTGTTGGATTCATATCAGATTGAATGTGTAATCACTATTTTATTAATAATGAAATCCATGTAAAAGTATTATTATCCTACCTTTTAACTCTAAACTTATGCAAAATTTGATTATTTAAAATTATGTTTATGGTCAGTAACCATAGAGGAGAAAAAAATCGTTGAAGTTATTCCATAATATAATTTTTAATTTGATAATTTCACTTTAATCATCAATCATGAATACATAAAGAAAATGTTGGAATTTAGATAGACGATGTGAATTGATATAAAAAAAAAATGGTAGTAAGAGGGTTGTCCCTTGCATCCTCAAGATATGCATATTTCACTATTACAACGCCCATATGAAATAGAATAAAATATAAAATAGGTCCCATCGAGATTTCAACTCGAGTTATTGGATTCAGAGTCCAATGTCCTAACCACTAGACCGTGGGACCACAAATATTTGTAAGAATTTGTGTGTAATAAATCTCTTAATTTCAAAAAATAAATAGTACCTTCATATACTTTCAGAACTTCAAAAATTACCGATGTGTCCTCGTTTTTCAGTTTTGTATTTGATAGGGTTTCAACACATTAAAATCAATTAATATATTAGGTGACGTTTAATTATCTACCATTCTTTTTTAGCCCTACGATAATAAATATGGTTAAAAAGTAGTGAAAGAAGTATTTTATTCACCTAATTTTCTACCATTCTTTTTCAGCCCATGAGAAGCATACCCACGGTAAGATACTTGCATTCACGTTGTCCCTTGCGTTTTTCTTCACCGTCAGCAAATTTACAATTTTTGAATACTGAGGTATAAAGATAGTCGAATTGTGTAGGTAGAAGACACTACAACGTCGTGGGAACATATGGCAAGCAAATAGGGACTCACCATAGTTGAGATATGAGCAGAAGAGCGACGGATAAATGGAGTCAAAAGGTGTCGAGAAGAAAGAGAAAGACAGACAGAAAGACGCGTGAATTGGGAGAAGAAGACAACGGGATAGGGTCAAATTTTGTTTGAATTCGGGCAACCCATCACTACAACCAACCCACGACCCATCATTCCTTTCGATTGGTGACCCATTTGCAAGAAGTTCAAGAAACGAGGCTCCAAACACCAGACAAGAGGTAAATAAACATCTTTGAGTTTTCTGAATAAATACTTGAGAGAATCGATTGGATTCTAATATATAACCTAAGTCAAGTATGAATTAATGGTACATGAAAGAAAAACATTAGAACAGTGAGTTAAAGGCCTAAATCAGATGTTTTGTTAAAAAGTTAAGTAACATTAAATTAACCCCTTAAACAAACTATGCTACTTACAAAATTTTAATACTTGGAATATTATTCTATGTTAAAGCTACGTATGAAATTTTGTAGCGATTGGATATACCTAAGATGGTAAATCGAGAGGAGGTGTAAAATGACCATAATGTCCTTCGCCCAAATCAAGTTACAAGTAAATTTTCACGCCCATGGAATCACATTAGATTTCCCTTTCATGTTTAGCTAAGTTAAAACTAATGAGTTTTGATGCTACTCCATGATATAATGTATAAGCCTATGTTAATTTATAAACCATGTTCCTAGAATATACTTAGGATCAATTGAATACAATGGTCAATAAGGTTGTTAGGATTCGTACCCAAAAGTGACCGTTATCTCCCACCACTTGTGTGCAACAATGCCCCTATTCCTCTTTTATGCCCTGCCCTTTGTATCATGAGTAGTATGATAGGGAGGGCCTCCTATTTCCCTCACTTAGATGAGATACACAACATCAGAATTTAATAGCAGGATGATATGATCATGATAACACCACTCATGTGTTTACGGGAAGAGGACTAAAGGTTACTTTATGGAAAAGTTTTTAGAATCCATAAGGGACATGTAAGAATATAAGCTCTAAGTGCCACGACCCTGATGACTCAATAAGAGATAACATCCTAACTTAAGGTTTCCATTAAGAGCCTACAAGTAGGCTATTTATTGACTTTTTATTCCCTGTTTACATTTATTTCAGTTAACTAGGAGTTGGTCGTGGATGGGAGCGAACTTTGGAGCGTGGGTGATAAGGCAACCCAATCCTCACCCCAACAATCCAAGCTTTTTTTTGAAGCAAAACCCTTGAATCAAAGAAATTACACATTCTTATACAAAACTCGGATCAACCAAGAGATAGTTAAAAGTAAATTACCTCTTAAGGTAAAAGATCTAGAAACAAGATTTGAAACCTTCTTCTAAATTGAGTCACTCCACAGTTGATCTTGATTAAGACTTGATTGAACGACTCGGATGCAATCTACCACAAGAATTGCATGAAACTTAGAAATGACAGAGATGATGCTCAAATTTTAAAGGGTGGAAGTCTTGTTTAGAACTTAATTTTATTCACAAAAATTCTCCTTTTTACCCCGTAAGTTCTCACCTTTTTGCTCTTGTAACTACAAGAAGTTAAGGAATTAAAATAATAAAGAAAGTGTATGCAAATAAATTATCAATGAATGCTATTTATAAAAACTTGATCGTGTGCAAATATTCACTTTTGATCAAATCTGCCTTGCTTGTGCTGCTTCACTCACAAAAATATTAGAAGGAATAACAAGTAAAACCAAAGGCGTAAATGGATTAAAATATTATAAGGAATAACAAGCAAAACCAAAAGCGTAAATGGATTAAACCCATAAACATCTTTCAAAGGAGAACAATGAATGGTACTATCAATTACTATATTATATGCAAACTTTACAAAACCATTAGTCCCAAGACTTATATTCTATTAACCACTTACTTTTGTTCATCATTTTACTCCAGATTAAAGATTAAGTTAGTACCACTTTCTTTTGTTCATCATTTTACTAAAGACTAAGTCAATAGGTAATAATATATCTAAAAATTCCATGTAATTGTTACTACTTCCGTAAAGACTAAGTCAGCAACCCTTCAAACTAAAATTTTTCTTGGAAAAGTTTTATAAAAAAGATGATGTAACGCCCGTTAGATTTAATATATATATATATATATATATATATATATATATATATATATATATATATGTATGTATTAAAATAAAAATAACAAAATAAAGAAAAGAAAACAAAAACTGACCACCTCCTTTAATCTCCCCGTCCATCCCCTAAAATACCTCCTTCATTGAGTATCAATAATTCAGCAAAAACAGAAATAGAAAGAAAATATTTTTATGGAGGAAAAAAATGCATATAATGGAGAGATGTTATACAATAATGGAGAGATGCTGAAGGAAAAGGAAGGCAGGTAATGGAGAGATGGTAGGCAGAGGAAGAGAGATGTCATTTGAAAAGGTTAGTGATTTCGATGTGAGTTAGAAATTTAGAAAATTATCTGTTGAATGATCTGAATTAGAAATTATCTATTTAGAGTCCATTAAAATTGGTCCACGAATAGATAGATAAGTAAGAGGGGAAGATAGGGAAAAGAAAGATCTGGAAGACATATTCAAATAAAAAAAACTAAGATTTGGATCGGTAAAACATATTCAAATAAGAAGAAAAAAAAATATCTATGCTAAAGTCCATTAAAATTGGTCCACGAATAGATAGATAAGTAAGAGGGGGAAAAGAAAGATCTGGAAGACATATTCAAATAAAAATAAAAAATTAAGATTTGGATCGGTAAAACATATTCAAATAAAAAAAAATTTTGGAAACCAGTATGATGAGAAGGAAGATAGGGAAAAGGAAGATCTGGTTTCAAATAATAAAAAAAAGAAAGATAGGGAAAAGAAAGATATGGAAGACATATTCAAATAAAAAAAAAATTGGAAAACAGGAGGAGAAGATTTGGCAAAGAGGATGAAAAGGAAGATCTGTAAAACATATTCAAATAAAAAAAGAGTAAGATTTGGGAACAGTAAAGCCAAAGAAAATTTGGGAATAGAATTAAACTTTTGAACATAATTAAATGATGTGAGTATTAAACAATTTAGATATTGGAGTAGATACATGGATACATGGAGAGAGAGAAAGAAGTAAACGATTTAGATATTCGAGTACATACATGGATACATGAAGAGAGAGAGAGAGAAAGATTAGATTTGGAAATAGTAAAGAGAAAAAAAAAATCTGGGAATAGAATTAAACTACTGGACATTAGATATCGGAGTAAAATTAAACCCAACTGCTTAAAAATTTATAAAATTAAACTCCTCCCCGTAAGTGATGGAAGTGATTAAAAGAATTAGATTTAAATGGCTTAAAATAATTAGATACGGAGGTAGATTGAAAGACACAAGAGAATTAGAGTTCAAAGAAAAAAAAAACAAAAGAGAGAAGATTTTAGGAGAGAAAAGAAAATTAGAACCGGTTGAATAATTAGATATGGAGGTAGAATTGAACAACATTAGAGTTCAAAGAAAAAGAAAACAAAAGAGAAGATTTTAGGAGAGAAAAAAAATTAGAACGAAGTTGAAAATGGCAAGTACTATTCATATGACAAGTACTGTTCATATGGCAAGTACCGTAAACAGAATTAAAATATAACATACCAGAGAAATAAGTGAGGGAAGAAAAATGGAAAATATGAGAAATTATTATATTTGTATCTATAGTATATAATATTAAAGGTTGAATTATACAAGCCACTTGAAATATTAATAATATTATATTGACATATTATTAATTTAAGTTTTAAGTTTTATTATCTTATATAATTTAGAAACAATGAAAACATGAAATTCGATTTTTATTGAGACCGTTTAGAGCCGTATTTCACATGGTTAGTTGGATTATAAATTAAAATGTGAAATACTAACGAGAGGTGACAGTTATAGACCATGAGACATTCCAAAAATTGAACTTAACAACCCTTAAGCTTAAGCATTTCATTTATTGAGGGGTCTCTAACCCCTTGATTTTTGCCTGTCTCCTTTAGAATCTATTTCAATTCTTCGTTCTGATCTAGTTTAGTTATTGAGACAATTGAAAAAGATTTTTACTTGTTGAGGGGATCCTTTGTCCTTGCCTTTAATCATTGGGTTTACCCCTCAAAACCGTATAAGAAGTTTTCTCCTCGTACCGGCTCGAGGAAATTACCTATTAAAATGTCACATTAATGGAAGTACAATTAAGAATTAAGGTCTTTTAATTCTACTTATCAACAAAAGAATTAAGAATCAGACTCTTAGACCTCTCGCACCAAATGCTAGAATCATACAACTAGACCAACAATATTCTTACCATTATTAGTTAATGTCTTGCTTTAAAGTATATTCTTACTATTATTATTTATCATATTCTTCTTTTATCCTTTCCATTTGCTTCAAACTTCTTTATTATTTTCTACTCTATAAATCATTATATTTTGCACTACTACCTCCAAACTCATATATTTGAATCAGAATCATTTTAGTGAAGGATTGTAATTCCTTATGCCATTTAATAGTGTTATTGAATGAAACTTTTCAAAGACATTTTTTAAAAGAAGACGTTCGAGACGCTCGTAAAGTTACATCTAATAAAGCAACTGCTTTGGAGGTTAGACCTCATAGTTTCACTTCATATGTTTTACACATTTTTTCACATCACTTTAGCATGGCCTATATTGAATGATCTTGTTATGTGATGGGAACTTTTTATATTGAAAAATGTTATTTGTTTTCATGTCACTTTGTTAAGATGCCAAACTATTCGAGAACTTGAGGGATTAATGTTTGATTTCTTACTTATTTGGCCCCTTTCATGTGGATATAAACCTCTAACAAATAGATAATATTTTTATAAACTTTTCGATTTATATTTTATAGTTTGAACTTTTAAAATATCTAATATATTGTTGCTTTAATATTTGTGTTAAGTTAATACTCACAAACATAAAATAAGTTCCACGAAATTTGAATTTGGGTTACTTGATTCAGAGTCCAATGTCCTAACCAACTAGACCATGAGACCACAAATGTTTATAAAATTTGTGTGTAATAAATCTTAGAACTTTAAAAAATAAATTGTATTTTCGTATACTTTCAAAACTTTGAAAATGATTAATGTGTCCCCATTTTTTTAGTTTTGTATTTGATAGGTTTCAACACATTAAAATCAATTAATTGATTAGATCACGTGTATAATTATTCTATCATTCTTTTTCAGCCCTACGATCAAAAATATGGTTAAAAAAGTTGTGAAATAAGTATTCCGATTATTGGATTTGGGACCCTATCATCTTTATTTCCGTCATTTATTTGATCTTTCAAATATTATTAATGAAGAAATGAATATTAATATAATCCATGTGGAGTATTCTTATCATACATTTTAGTTTTAAAAACATGCAAAATTTGATTATTCTAAAATTATTTATACTACTAGGTGTAATGACCATTGACAAGAGAAATAAATTTATGTAAAGTTTTCGTTTCTTGGTTTACCTGCTTATCCTTATCCAATGACCACCAAATTTCATATATAACTTCAACATGCTATAAGATGCTCAACATTAGAATTTCATAGGCAGAGGAGTTCATTTAGTGGGTTGTTTTAACGTTACTTAAATCTCGAGTAATTTGCTAAGTTTGTTTTTTGAGTTTTTCTTTCATATATCTTTAATTTATATTTGGTTTAGGGTTCATATGAAAACCCAAGCGATTACTACAAGTATTTCTTAAGAAAAGTTCAAGATGGCTACTTACCTCGTTGTCGACATTCAAGACTTCCGTTCTTGAGCTTCCAATATTCGAATTACCTCAAATTTTCTTCCATAGAATTCTGATTGGGTCTAGTTTCTAGAACAATAAATTTTTCATCATATTTGGTCTGTAAGGGAGTTAAAATTAGGAAAACTCAAGAAAAGGTAGGAAGTTTGAGCCTCTCATCTCTCACTTTTTAGCTCTTCCATAGATCGCACACATAATTGTCCTTGAGATAGCAGACTAACATGTCGACTTGGAGAAATCGTTCACAAAACCTATTGTTAACTGTTAAAACTATCTTTGCTAAATGAGGTCCCCACATCGAGATTCCATAATCCAATGTCGAAATGTAGGATAGATTGTCAGTTGATCCATCTGTGCTACAACTCTTTGCTCATCACTACTATCTTCACTTGCTTAAAATCTATCTGCACTCGTGGCTCTCTATTCATCATGGCCGACAAGTGTGTCGTCGTTCAGCTTAGGGCATCAATGACTATGTTTTCATTTGGGATGGTATTGGATGTCTATATCGTAGTCCTTCACCAGCTCTAGCCATCTTTTTTATCTCATGTTCAGTTCCTTTTGGGTGAAAAAACTACTTCAAGATCTTGTGGTCAATGTAGATATGAGTATTTTCTCCATACAAGTAGTGCCCACAGATTTTAAGTGCCAACACCATTGCAACCAACTGACACGAGGTATAGACAATCATCATTCTATGTGGCCTCAATACACATCCTAACCCTTTATTAGAAGCATCATTATAAATCACATATACTTCTGAGCTCTCCTGGACCGTGGGCACTAGAGCCAACGATAACCTCTATTTCATATCTTGAAAGCTGGCCTCATACGCATCATTCCATATAAACGAAACACCCTTCCCAGTCAACTACGTGAGCAGTGAAGCTATCTTAGCAAAATCTTGCACGAACTAGTATCCTACGAATTCCAGAAAACTGCATACTTCGGTGACTGTACTCAGACGAGCCCACTTAGTGACAGCTTCCACTATTGCGATCTCTACTCAAACCTCATCCTTCACACCACGTGTCCTAAGAATAGGTCATAACACAGCCAAAATTCACACTTGGAGAACTTGACAAACAACTTATTTCCCCCAAGATCGAGGACCTTCAGAAGATAAACCTTGTGTTCTTGATCTGTTTTCGAGGACACGAGGATGTCGTGTATGAACACGATGACACACGTGTCAAGAAATCCCTTGAATACCTAAATCATCAACTCCATGAATACCATGGGGGCGTTGGTGAGAACAAACGAACTAACCACAAACTCATAGTGATCCTACCTCGTTCGCAATGTTGTCATGGGTACATCTCCATCTCCCTCTCTAGTCTTAATTTGGTAGTATCGTAATTGAGATATATCTTGAAAAACATAGTCTGATTTCATAGTTGGTTTAAGCTGCTCTGTGAAACATGCCTCACGCGGTTTCCTTCAACTCTAAGGGCCATGGACACTAGGCCTTCGCCCAAAGTCCATAGCCCAACTTCCTACTTGGAATGGACAGGACGAAAACTACTCCAACAACCCTAACCAATGGGCTGAGCCATTCTCCAACTACATTGTTGCCCCCATATAGGTTATAAGCTCATATTACCAAGCTCCGCGATTTAATTAAGACAATGACTACTTTATAAAAACTACATCAAATTTTAAATCTTTTAATGTGGGATTGTTGTAGCGGAGAAATCTATCATATTTACATGTAAAATAGATAAATGCATTTATTCAGAACAAATGGCTTGCTCGATGTCCATAGTCCAAGCCACCAAAAATATATGTTAAAAAAAAAAGTGGACGTCAGGATGAGGATTGCAACAAAAAATATAAGAGGTTGAGGTTTATATTGGGCCTAGGAGAATCGACCTGCTATCCTTCCACCGACAAGAGCGAAAGGTTACGCTGCTCTGTGAAACTAGCCTCACGCAGTTTCCTTCAAAACTTTAAGGGCCATGGACACTAGCCCTTCGCCCAAAGCCCACAGCCCAACTCCCTAACTTGGAATGGACAGGCCAAAGAACAACCCCAGCAACCCAAACCAATGGGCTAAAGCCAACTTCCAACCACTTTGTTGCCCCTATATGGGTTACAAGCTCACATTACCAAGCTCAGCGATTTCCTTAAGACAATGACTACTTTATGAAGACTACATCCAATTTTAAATCTATCAATGTGGGATTGTTGTAGCACAGAAATGTATCATATTTAGAGGTAAAATAGATAAATGCATTTATTCAAAACAAATGGATGTCCATTGTCCAAGCTACCAAAAATATATGTAAAAAAAAAAAAAAAAAAAAAAAGTGGATGCCAAAAAGGTTACACTACTCTGTGAAACCAACCTCACGTAGTTCCTTCAACTCTAAGGGCCATGGACACCTAGGCCTTTGCTCAAAGTCCATAACCCAACTCCCTACTTGGAATGGAGTGGCCGAAGAACAACTCCAACAACAACCTTAACCAATTTGGGCTAAGCCAACCTCCAACCACTTTGTTGCCCCCGTATGGGTTACAAGCTCACATTACCAAGCTCGATGATTTCCTTAAGACAATGACTACTTTATGAAGACTACATCCAATTTTAAATCAATCAATGTGGGATTGTTGTAGGTGAGAAACCTATCATTCTCACCTCTCCGAACACTCTTAAGGTCTCAAATTTTAATATTTTTATGCAATTACAACATATTCATATTTACAAGAAAAATAGATTAATACATTGATTTAAAACAAATCCGTTGACAATTATAGACATTCAAATATTCCTATAAAAATTGAGCCAAAAAAAATTGGAAAGTTTTAAAGTTACATTTATGAAATTGGAAAAAAGTAGTTGGCAAGCTCGATGTCCTTAGTCCAAGCCACCAAAAATATATGTAAAAAAATTGGATGTCAGTCTGAGGACTATCCAGAGAGGTCTATATTGGGTCTAGGAGAATTAACCCGGTATCCTTCCACCGACAAGACCGGAAGGTTACACTCCTTTGTGACCATTGAGAATTTCATGAGAACCACTCGAAAAGTCGTTCAATTTTATGAAAAACTAAAGAGGTTCGGTTTTAGGGTTGATGTGGTCGGTTCAGTTCAACTGGCCACGTCATCGTCTCTTCCTCCCGCAAGGGAAGGACACGACTCATGGCGTTGCTCCTCCGTTTGAAAACGGAGTTCACCAGCTCATTCCAGAGCATTTCTCCCCTCGATTCCTTCATAAAACATAAAGATGAACTGTCAAGGAAGAGTCTGGGATAGATATCTCACCTGCTCGTGAACTACAACGTAAGTTAAAGACGTTCAAAGTCGGGGGAAACTCATTTTGTTGTCGGAGTAAACCTAGGAGGTGTTGTTATTAGTTACGACGATGCAGACACTGTCAGGCCACACCTCCTCACCAAAGATCCTCTTTACACCTTTCTTAAACTAAAGACATAATTCTTAGAGGTTGTTTGGGCGTGGTTGAGGCGAATTTTGAGTTCCTTCCCTCGGTCTACAATTTAACCTAGAACACGATTTTTCCGTTGGTCAGCTCAAACTAGGCCATCAAACATGTTCCATTTAATCCCCTCAAGCTCTTGGAAACATCAATTTTTTATTTTAAGTGCCGTCAATAAGAATTCGAATATCGTCCCCAAAACTTACCGATATCGAATTTCTTCGGTTACGCTTGTTCTTAAGGTTGTCTATCTTTGAGGCATTCTTCAAAAATGATCCTTAGTTGTGTAGAAATTAATTGGGAATGGATTTGTTCATCGAAAATGTATTCGAGATACGATAATTGTCGTCCTTGGCTGAGCATGACTATGTTAAGAGATATTTAACTATCTCTCACGTGCTTTTAGTACTCGAATCATGTTTAGTTTTTTTTTTTTTTTTTTTTTTGAAGTGAATGATTGTCCTTAAATTACATAAGGCACTGCCTAACTTTTTTCCTTCTATCGTTACTAGAATAGTGATCAATCATGGGTCCTTCTCGTTCAATGGGATTTTATTCTTAAGGATTGCACTACATTATTCATTCATTGCTAGATATTGAATTCCTCAAATTTCTTTCGTGTAGTAAAAATACCCTTCAAAAACTTAACGTACTTGCTACGTGGATGAAGAGTTCATTCCCTTCACAAATATATTCAAGACTTCATGTTGAATAGAGTAAGTTTGGAACCTAGACCAAGTAAGGGCCTAAGAAACGTTGAAAGAAGTACCTCAAGTAACTCTTACTCAAGATCTAAGATTCTTCTAAAATAATCTAAAGAATACACTACGAATAACTCATGTTTGTTACTATGTTCTGTAGAGCTTAAGAAGGTCAATGCATGCATGTTATCTAGGGTAATGTGTGAATGATGTATAGGATTGTGTCATAAGAATGATTTAAAGATTAAAATTATAGAAATCTCAAGCATTCTGTGTGTACATATATATTGGGTTACTTCTCTAATGATGATCATCATAACCCGCGTGACACTTAGGGGTATGCTGACCTACGGACGTCACTACAGACAACTAGCTTGACTATGATAGGTCCAGGGGAGGTGCAAATCGGGATCCACACTCGCATGTGTGGTTCGTGTGTAGGGAAGTACTACAAATCCAACTTGTCTAGATTGGAGGCCAGCCCTATGTGGTGTTAACAATAGGTCTCTAGATCATGAGTTGCATGTGTTTGTATTCTCGAACCTCAATAGTGGGGTCACTTATTGAGTATTTCTTAAAATACTCAAGCCGTGTGTTACTTCTATTTAAAGTAAAGGCAAGGCACCCTGCACGACTGACGATGACATCGCAAGTAGATACCATGACATGTGCATGAGATAGTGGTATTATTTTCTTAGTTTTAGGTTAGTACATGGTGTTTTTGCTTTTAATGTTTTACTTCATTTATTATTATTTTTTTATATTGTTTTAAAGATACTTTTCGAACATATAAGTCCATGATAGTGTTTTAAAACGAAGTTTTAAATGTTCAGTTTCACATAAGAGCTAGACTATGATTACGGTTGCGACTATAAGTTAGTAGAAATCTAGGGTCGTTGCATGACCCAAGACTCTAGTAGTAAAATATGAAAGATGACCTCAATGATTAACTTAAAAAAATTTAAGAGATTCTATGAACTCAAGAGTGGTGACAAATATAATGTCATTATTGATTCAGCTCATGAGAATGATTTGTTACACGAATAAGATATATTTACTTTAGGGTTATTGATTCTAAGCATGTCATGAATATGGAGTATTACCGGTATGCATTACCCTAAGGTTAGTTCATGAGATTATGGCAAGATTTGCTAGCCTAAGGATATGAAAGATAAGGATATGAAAGATATGAATAAAATAGGAAAATTATAACTCAAACTTTAAGACTTAATAATCTACCCAACACATAATTTTTTTTATTATATCTAGTTAAAATTCTTCCATTTTTAATTGAATAATTTTTATTAAAAAAAATGAGCAAATAATACTTTTAGGCAACAATATAATATAATATTCTACCAATTAATTTCTAAAACTTTAAAATTCTTAAAAAAAAAAGAAAAAAATTCTAACATTGGAGGCTAGAAATATATAATATAATCAACCATGGCAGATTAGGAACCATTTATATAAAAAATTTCTCTTCATTTTCTTGTTCTTTTTCCTTCTATCATGTTCTAATTCTTCTTTGTTGACTCCCTACAAAATAATTTTTTTTTTACATTTTTAAAAATGGGCCTACACATACCTCCCAAACTCATTCTTGATTAAAATTTAAAGTTCAATTATTATATTATTTTCGTTCAAATATTGATTTAAGAAAAACATACAAGGTTAGGTGTCGAAGTTCAGTTGGTTAGAGCGTTGCTCTTATGAGACGAAGGTCACGAGTTTGAACCTCGCCAAAACCAAAGAGTTAGAACCTCAAAAATTGTTAGTTTTCAAATTTTAGTCAAACTTTGAAGACGTTTATTTCTTTCCATAGTTAACAAAATAGAATGAAATTAAGTTTTTTGCATGATTATTAATACTCTTCAACTTCGATGAAAGTAGTAAAGTGAATCGAGTCACGACCTGATTATTTAGAATGCTTGAAGCACGGATTGTGACTGGAGTTGACTCAGTGGATATAGAATAACGGTAAAAAATTTCACAATACAAAACAAGAAGTATTTAAAACATAATATACATATATATTTACACTATATCAAAATAGAGCTCACATAAGTAGTTTTAAATACAAAATATGGAACAGAGAAAACAGCAAAAACAAAAAGAAGGTTAGAGGTTACTGTGAGGCTTGTCTATGTCATCTCTTCCAGAGTCCGCCCCCATCCTTGACTAGCTTCTTGTATCGAAAAAATATTAAAAACATGGAGTGAGTATAAAGACTCGATAAGTTATTTACTTATCAACTTTTAATCATGTCCTTAGTATGCTAGGGTACCACACTATTTTAAGACTTGTTCTTATTCTTGTCGTAAGAACTTAGGCCCCTAGGTTCTATACTTGAGTTCTAAGTTGTTGTCATGATCTAGCCAAAGGACTTTGGTCTTATATTCGGAGGTCTTAAACTTGTTTCTGATCTAAAGGCTCTTGGTTCTTTAATTCTTTTTCTATTCCCTAAAACTCCCTTAAGATTTATAGTACAAGCCATGAACCTAACAACCTATGTCCAAGGGTTCATTTATTCAAAGTAACCATGAACCTAACAACCTATGTCCAAGGGTTCATTTATTCAAAGTAACACAATCTGTACTTATGTCCAAAATTTCTTGCATTCTAAGTGATGTAGGTTCAACATACATCCAAGGTTTCATGTATTGTCTCCTATACAGTCTGAAAGCTATGCCCAATGCTTCTTACAAGTGGTGAAATCTGTCTCCAAGGCTTCTTACTTTTAAAGCGATGCAGTTTGAAAACCTATGCCCAAGGCTTCTCACGTTCCAAGTGACATAGTCTGAATACCTACACCCTGTTAGAAATCACGATCCTCCATAATGGTATGGAATTGTTAACTTTTGGCATAAAATCTCATGGACTTGCTTTTGGTTTCTCCAAGAGGACTTATACCAATGGAGATGTATTTCTTATTTATAAATCCATGATCATCCTCTAGATTAGCCAATGTGAGACTTCCTCCCAAAAATCTTCAATAATTCTCCCATCGATCAAAGTACACCATAGAATCTCCTTTGTTGATGCCTATGGAATCCTTGAATAACCTCCCCTTAATCGAGGCTCAACTCATTCTCTAGAGCCCTCAAACTAAGTACACCCTTTGTTCGAAAATTGAGTCACTTTTGACTACACTTTCGAGGCTCACAATTTCTTTGTTCGACACTTAAGAATTCTATTGACATTGCTAAATTAAGGGCATGACTCTGATACCATGTTAGAAATCACGACCCTCCACAGTGGTATGATATTGTCCACTTTGAGCAAAAGCTTTTATAGTTTTGCTTTTGGTTTCCCCAACATAACAATGGAGATGTATTTCTTAACTCATGATCATTCCCTTAATTAGCCAATGTGGGACTCCCTCCCAACAATCCTTAACACGCCCAATGTTTCATATATTCCAAGCGGCGTAATCTGAAACCTGAATCCAAGACTTCTTATGTTCCAAGTGATGTAGTCTGAAGACCTACAAACAAAGATTATGTTCCAAGCGGTGTAGTAATGGTCATGAACATATTGTACCAGGGGAGTTTTAGGAGTTTCTTGAGTTTCTTAGTTTGAGAACCTTGATCCTCAATTCTTGAGTTGTACCTCGTATTCTTCTTGTCTTAATTGATATAGCGCTTGTGTTGGTCTTTTACTTGGTTCTTGTCCTTACAGCATTCTCTTAGTTTCTTGGGTCTTTTAGTTCTTATTATTGATGCACAAGTCATATCTTAAACTACTCATAAATCATGAACTCAGAATAGTAACATGCATGAATCATTCAAAGTATCATAAAGTCCTAACATGTTTCTTAAAAATTCTAGAAAGGTCTTTAATTTTGGTTATGAGTCATTATGGCTATTCCTTTAAGCCTTAACTTATATCCCTAACTTTGTTTAATTTATAAAATTTATCAAAAACAGCTTGATACATTGAACGTGTCCTTATAACCTTATAAATAGACCTCTTAAGCCATTTGTAGAATTTTTGAGCCTTGAAATATCTTAAAGTAATTAGGGATACTTTAGTCATTTAATCACTAAGCCCTATTGTAAAATTTTATGACACTTAGTCATTTGGTTCTTGAACTAAGGTAAATCATGTAGGAGTATTTTGGTCATTTTGCACTATTTCTTGGTTTGGCTACTTATCCTTATTCATTGGCCACAAAACTTTATGTACATCCTTAATATTTCATAAAATGCTTAGTTTGGGCTCTTAACTAATGGTTCTTAGTATTTTTGTTTCATATTCCCATAATCTATACTTAACTCAAATTTCATGCTAAAATTCAAATGATTCGTACAAGTATTTCTTAAGAAAAGTTCAAGACTGGCTACTTACCTCATCGTCGTTGTTCGGGACCTCCGTTCTCAAGTTTCTAATGGAATCACTAAGAAAAATTAAAGGAGGGTTTCATGCAATTCATCAAATATATCGTGTAGTCTAGAAATAGGGTGTTGATATTTTACCATGATTATATTGATGGCTCTACAATCCATACATATGCGCCAAGTTTCATCTTTCTTTGGCACCAATAAGATTGAAACAGAACATGGACTCAAACTTACTTGTATATACTCTTTTTCCATGAGCTCCTCCACTTGTCATGAATTTCTTTAGTCTCAATTGGATTGACTCTGTAAGCTGGCCTATTAGGAATGATAACCCTACATTCGATAACCCTACATTCAATTACCTGGAGCTAATGTAATGTCAATCATGTAAACAATCACACATACTCAATGGGGTGATATCATTCATCAAGCTTCCAGAGCGTAGATACACAAATTCTCATTCGCTTTTCAACGAGGTTGTTACAAATCCATACAGTTCTTACAACGTATCATATACTACTAAATAGGGTTAGACTGCATACTAGGATGTGGTGAGGCATGTGGTCGAGCTGAGTCTTAGAGGTGTACCCATCTATATCCTAAAAAAGCCTATAAAATCCTACTAAATAGCGTTAGACTGCATACTAGGATGTGGTGAGGCATGTGGTCGAGGTGAGTCTTAGAGGTGTACCCATCTATATCCTAAAAAAGCCTATAAAATCCAAAACCCAACTACTCTTATACTAATATGTCACGATCCAAATTTCAAGGTTTCAAAAAAAGAATCCTACTAAAAAGACAAACGCCAAAAAAATGTAAAATAAAAGACGAAAATGATAAAATTTAAATAAAAAGAAGGACAAGAACAAAAAAAAAATTTAATATAAAGTAAAATTTGACTATTGTCCAATTTATTACAAACGGAAAAATGAATTCAGGATATGAATACAAATAGAAATACAAAAGTCCTGAAATACAATGAAGAGATTGACGCTACATAATGATCCCCTTTGTGACCCCACAACTCTCAAACGCTCCTCTACCTCAACTGGCAGCCTATAGACACCTGACAAAGAAAGGGAAAAAGGGTGAATATATAAATATACACCGTAAGCAATCTACTTATAGGCTCTTACTGTATTGTTGACATAGCAGGAGACCACAAATTTTACTCTAGGTTCTAGGTGTATTGCTCTTGTTGTGCATAGTCTTGGGTAGATAGCTTAGCATACGCGCGATAACTGGTATCTAATATAGCTGGCGAACTCTCTCTATCATGTGGGGATAACATGGTGAGTGATATGCTACTCATCAGGTGGAGATAGCATAGTGAGTGCTATCATTCTCATCATCCATGGGAGGTTGCGAGCGAATCCAACATGCCATGTAGTCGTTAAATGTCAGGAGCTCTACCTCATGTATGTGCTAGTTCCTTAGACTACCAACATGATCAACATCTTCTCACAGGATGGATCCACCTTGCGGGGTAATTACTGACTACCTGCATGATCAACGCCCTCCTATAGGGCGAATCCACTATGTCGGATAATCCAACAAACTATCATGTTACACGTGCTTAACCAATCTCATGTCTAGCTGAATGGTACCAACTGAAGTTGAAAGAGACTTGGAAGCTCTGCAGGCATTATATCGGCTACTATTGGCATACAAGCTACCTTGGAAATACATTCCGCTATCTTTTCACCTCTAAGGAATTTGCTTTATTTATTTTTTACGTGGACGCTACTCTACCTATTGTAATAAAAAACATAATTATTTTTCTTTTGTGATTAGCTAACATAAATCACTATCCAATAGTTTTCACAAATCTAGTATACAACATTTTAATCATCCACTTTCTCTATATATATTTCTACCCAACCTACAAGAAAAGTAAGGAACAGTCGACATAACTCATCTTTGGACTGACTCGATAGCTTAAAAAGACGAGCTAAAACATAATATACAATATATTTATATTATATTAAACTAGAGTTCATACATAAATAGTTAAAATACAAGACAATAGCTAAAATTCAATATAAGGTATTATTTATTTTTTAAAGTTTAGAGATTTATTACACACAAATCTTGTAAATATTTGAGGTTCCATGGTTTTGTCGTTAGAACATTGGACTCTAAATCCAATAACTCGAGTTCAAATCTCGGTGGAACCTAATTTCTGTTTGTGAGTAGTAACTAACACAAATATATTTGTGCTTGTGGTTCCATGATCTAGTGGTAAGGATATTGGACTTTGAATCCAAATAAACCTCGGTTGGACCTATTTTCTCTTTGTGAGTACAAATCTTGTAAATCGGACGTTCCATGATCTAGTGGTAAGGATATTGGACTTTGAATCCAAATAAACCTCGGTTGGACCTATTTTCTCTTTGTGAGTACAAATCTTGTAAATCGGACCGACCTATTTTCTTCTTGTCCTGAGATATTCGATCAACAAGTTGTAAATCTTCCTTGTCTCCCCTTAGACATGGTCTAGTTGTGTCCCGTTGTAAATCTTGCTTGTCTCCCCTTAGACATGGTCTAGTGATTACCCAAGTTCCAATCTTGGTTTGGTGGGACCTATTATTTACTTGTGTAACTAGAATGGATGGTAATAATATATATGAATGTAACGAGCGAATGCCGAAAACAACAAAAACTTAAAACAACACAGCCATGGACCATAAACATTGAATACCGAAAACAACAAAAACTTAAAACAACACAGCCATGGACCATAAACATTGAATGCCGAAAACAACAAAAACTTAAAACAACACAGCCATGGACCATAAACATTGAATGCCGAAAACAACAAAAACTTAAAACAACACAGCCATGGACCATAAACATTGAATGCCGAAAACAACATAAACTTAAAACAACACAGCCATGGACCATAAACATTGAATGCCGAAAACAACATAAACTTAAAACAACACAGCCATGGACCATAAACATTGAATGCCGAAAACAACATAAACTTAAAACAACACAGCCATGGACCATAAACATTGAATGCCGAAAACATCATAAACTTAAAACAACACAGCCATGGACCATAAACATTGAATGCCGAAAACAACATAAACTTAAAACAACACAAACATGGACCATAAATGGACCATAAACATTGAATGCCCAAGACTTCATTTAAATTCCATACAACATAAACTTAAAACACAGCCATGGAACATAAACTGGACCATAAACATTGAATGCCGAAGACTTCATTTAAATTCCATAGAACATAACTGGAACTTAAAACACAGCCATGGACTTAACCAGTATCCTATGCATGTGCCATGATCTCGAGTTGCGAATACCACTATCCTATACATGTGCCATGATCTCGAGTTGCGATGCCGTCGTCAGCCGCATAAGGAATAGGAATACCTTGCCTTAACCTGAAAAATGTAGTAGCGTGTTTCGAAAATCCTAAGTCTAAGAAAATAAATACCACTATCCTATGCATGTGCCATGATCTCGAGTTGCGATGCCGTCGTCAGCCTCATATGCCGTCGTCAGCCGCATAAGGAATAGGAATGCCTTGCCTTAACCTGAAAAATGTAGTAGCACATGGCTTGAGTATTTAAAGAAATACTTAGTAAGTGACCCCACTATTGGGGTTAAATGCAACAATCACATGCAACGAAATGATGGGACCTATCTTTCATTTCGTTTCGTTTTCCCTACGGTGCTGTCCTCATGGGTAATCGTGAATGTGTACCATATACTCTACACACAGCCCATACGTGCGAGTATAGGCTCACCAGCTAGTTCGCACACTGCTGGGCCACTGTCCTTATCCGGTGGGCATACTCTGGGAGCCCCGGCAGTGCTATGCAATGCATAACGATCGTTGTCCTGCCATTGGATGTACGCGTCCGTACCCTCGTGATGGGATGGGGGTATCCCCCCAGATGCATGAACACACATAATGCATGAGGTCTCCCTATTTCTACATTTATCTTTAATGAACATAACCCCCCTGTCACGTTCCAGGCTTCATGTCATTCTCATTTTCATTTCACATTTCATACACATTTTTATCGGGGTTATGGTTCCAAACAGTTTACCATGTTTCATGTCATACAATTCATGCGGTTCACATTCACATATTCCATACAAACATGCCATAATCATTCAAGGACCTCATATCATTACATGCATTACACATCACATCAGACTAAAAGCATACATAGCATACATTCATGTTCACATAACTACGTACTTAAGCACAATAATCTAGCATACAATGTATCATATCATAAACAAGTCATAACGTAAACACTTCATAGTCATATCGTTCTCTAACTTACCATAGCCTTAACGTTCTTATACCTATCACAGACATATCATTACGTAACGTACCTTAGTCATATCGTCACAAGAACGTATCCTAACGCTATCATTCTATCAATCTATCACAAACCTATCCCTTTCTACCCATAACCTAACCGTATTCTTTCATCAATCTCTTCTGTCCATAGCACTTCGGTATGTAACCTAACCTTAACGTTTCATGAACGTATCTTATACTCCTATCGTTACATTTCGTTTTGTGCATCCTTCTCGTATCCTATCTCAAACATATCCTTGAGCACATCGTACCATAATTATTATCATACAAACCACATATTATAACATAATATAACATATAGGAAGCATATCGATGCACAGACAATTCACACATATCAATATATATGACACGTGCAGAACCACAGGGCACGTGCCAACATCAAATATAATCATGCCGATAGTAAGGTCACTTACGTGGCTAGCTTATGTCGTTGTCACGAATATATCTTTAATTAAAGTTCGATTCCGTCCTTTGAAATTTGAGTCAACCTATATGAGCCCATGACATTAGTTTCAGGTTTGAACTCTACGACATTATTTCACTAATTTACATTGGTCCATTATTAAAAGTCTGAAATGTTATATAGCTATAATTATATTTTCATTAAAAATCTTATTTTTCAAACTAAGTTATTCTAAGTTTTACTATTATGGGTATTTACCCTCTGTATTTACCTTTCCCTCCATATTTAGTTTGTGGTTTTTAATTCTTAGATCTTCTTTTTTTTATCTGTTGCCTTTTAATTCTGTTCTCATGTATTCCAAATTTACTGTGGATCTTTGTTTCCAAATCTTTCCTTATCTCAAGGTTTCCTATTTCCTTATCTCAGTGTTTCCTATTCAGAAGTTTTCTTGGCCATTCTATCTTTAATCTATTCATTTGGCTACTAATCTATTCATTTGGCTACTGATAAAATTTAATCTAATATTACTAAACTTGATTGACTAGAATCCTATAAATAATTGACATTTAGTTTCTAACTCAAAGCTAGATCATTGTAGTAATTCAATCAAAATCTAACTATAATTGGTTGTGATTTCTAAAAAAAAATAGGATAAAAGAAAATGAAGATTTAATATATACCTTATTGATCAGATCTATCTTCACAACTCTGGAGAATCTCAACTAGGTAAAGGTGATTCTCATTTTTTTCCCCTCAAGTAAATCTGACCATTATTGATTTCCTGTTTCTCTTTGCAGTAGCTGTTACTTTCTCGCGTAAGGATGGGTTGAGGAGAGATAATTGTGGGAAGGGATGAGAGGTTAGTGAGAGAAGTGGGGAAAGATTGTTTTTTTTTTTTTTCTTTATTTATTTATTATTATTATTATTTTAACTATTTTTATAATTATTTTTATTTGTTTATTTGTTTATTTATTTTTTGGGTTATTACATTATATCCCTCTAAAAGAAACTTTCATCCCGAAAGTGTTTTAATCTTGGAATAACTAGGGTTCTTATTCTAATAGTTCTTTGTCAAGTCTTCAAGTACCACTAAGTAAAAATTATTAACAAGTATACCCTAATCCATATGAGTCATAAACATTTATTTGTATGCATCAAACTTTCGTAAGCCTATCACTTTGTATTCATAAAATCTTTGATTCCTTATAAGGTGTCTTGTCAGATAGTTAGGTATTTTAAATCATAATTCATACTCCAAAAGGTTTTTTGGTCATTTATCCCCAAATCTTGGTTTAATTTTTCAACATATTCCAATGGCCTTGTAACTTTGTGTAATCCCTATGCACCATGATATAAGGCTCCTCATCAAATTTCATGTCCTTTAGAGGTCACTTTGGTCATAAACTAGTGGGTACGAAATTATAGGGTCATTTTAGTCATTTTACACCTACACTTGGTTTAGCCCGTTATCATAACCTAATAGTCACTAAATTTTGTACATAACCTTATCATGCCATATTGAGTCTTCTTCTAAAATTTCATGGACAACATAATTTATCTAAGGTTTGTGGCTCAGGCACTTCATTGAAATAAATGTTCATGTGTACAGTAACGTTGGAAAACTTACCTAGTTCCTCACTTTTTTTTTTTTTTTTTTTTCCATGATTCCATCTACAAGATTAATAGTTTTACTAGTTTGTGATTTACATTGTTCAACAAGTCAGATTTTCTACACTTAGCTAAAGGTTCACTAATTGACCCATTTGTCCATACATCCTCAAAATCTCATTTTAAAATAAGGGATCTCCGCCTACACAAGAAAATTATTGGTAAAACTCCAAAAAGACACTTTCTTTTGATCTAAATTTTTCCTCTTTTTATCATTAAAGAAAGACAACGAAAAATTTCAAGTAGAAACATTCTCGAGAATTTCTCTTAAGATTCGAACCCATAGCTGATGATAGAACTAGAATAGATATTTTTTGTTTCCTACTCACACGCACTCATACCTTTGTTTCTCGATCAATCTCTAATTCTAATCTTCCTCCCTAATCAAATATTATGGTGTCGGTATAGATCGAAATTTCATTATAGTCCAATTCTGACAGGTAATAGATACCGGGGCTTTGCAATATTTGACGGATCACAATTCTATATAGTCCATTTACTATAGAAGTTCCGAGAGAATTCATTAGAGGAATGTTTTCAATTAAAATTGTTCGTTCTCTATATTTTTAATAATTAAAAAGAAAGAAGAATTGTTTTCCTTTCCTCGTTATTGTTTGTGTCCACTTGATTTGGTTCATCATTAATGTCTCATCTTTGTAGATGAATTCCATATACAAATTTGCCTATTTTCCCATACAAAATCAAGAAATTTGTAATACTTCTTCTCTTTTGGCTACCTACCCCAATTCTAGTAAATTTTTGGAGTCAAAATCATGACATGAACTAGTTAAAAACTCCACCCTATCCCAATGCAAATAGAATGCACTAGTAAATCACATGGATCTAGGAACGACTTCCTGTATTTGATTTGTGGTCAAGCTAGAGTTTGAGGATTTGGTAACTTTCATAGGAAACATTTTCAAATAGGCTGTTCTCTTGGTATACCTTATCTAGTACAGCCCAAAACTAATGCTCCTATAACCATAACAGAAAGACAACACAACCCTTTCAGCGCCTTTGTAATATCAAGAAAGGGCTTAACAAAATTCTCTTCTAAAAATTGGTATTATATAAGCATGGTGGATATCCTCAAATGCCATAAAACTTGGGATACTTGAAAATCAAACTTAAAATGACAGTTTTGAAACTTAAACTATAGTAATACCTTTTAACAAGGTTGACTTTGCTAAAAAAAATTGATTGGTAATTTTCTACAACAATTTGTTTCTGTTGAGCTTCTTGAGTGCATTGGTATACCTTAAGGAGGATTACCACAAAACTTCTAGTTGATTTAGAGACAATGTCCCACTCTAATCCTCGTGTATCTCCCACCCAAGTTCATCTTAAATCATGGTTTCTTAAATTTAAGGTATCTTGACAATCTCATATCTCATACCGTAGTCCCTCTCCATATACCTCTAAATTTTGACCATGATCGTAATGCCTCATCTAAACTGTGGCTCGATACTTTTAAATCACCTCACAACTTCCCTAGTTGGTTGTATTATTATTTTTTTTTTAAATTTTCAGCTCGTATTACGGCAGGAAAGTTTTTTACACCTCAGTACTTCCAAAGCTCAACTTCCATTAAAGACACTTATGTAATTCACCAATGAATTCTAATATCTATAGTATACTATAAATCACCTCACAACTTCCCTAGTTGGTTGTATTAGTATACATGTTTTAAACTCGTATGGTCTTAACTCAATTTTTTTTTAGTATACTTTTAATTTCATCTTTACATACTTAAAGTTATAAAATTTTCTTTCAGGCACTACCACTTTTAATATCTATAGTATACTATAGGATATTGACATCTATCAAGCTTCTTAGGTCATTTTATTTCATCTAAAACTACTTACTCTTCCGTATACATTGACAGTCCTCCCCATCTCTATGGTCATAAGACTGTGTAGTTATCTATGTTCAAGACGTCTAACTAAAACATATGATCTTGCTTAGCAAAATCATTTTCACGCATACACTAACATTTAGTAGCTTAATAAAATTAAAGCTAGCAACAATCTCAGTAAATCTAAACATCATCAATACAACAATTTACATTCACATTCCATGCAAGGTAAAACATAACGTATTCTAAATTAAAATAAATATAGAATTAAAAACCCCCTTCGGAAAACGCATTGGCTTTCAGCTAACATGAATGCAGTAAATTATAATACAATCAATAGAGTAAAAGTCCAATCATGAGTTATATTTTATAATGACCAAGCAATAACAACATACACAATCAACGACATTTCATTTTCTTATCTTACGCAAGACATACCTGACGGAGACGGGGCACCGACGGTGGGACCATGGAACATGCCAAGCCTACATCGTAGGCTAGTCTACAAGATCTATAACCTGGCTCTGATACCAACTGTAACGACCCAAAATTTTCTACTTAGTTTAAGGTCGCTACTGTATACGTACCATAAACATTGAATGCAGAAGACTTCATTTAAATTCCATAAAACATAACCTTTAACTTAAAACACAGCCATGGACTTACGTGTTTCGAAAACATCTTTAAAACGACACAACAAAAGACTCGAAATAAAATAAATAAGCGTTTAAGTTTAAAACATCCTATTCTATCCTAAGTCTAAGAAAATAAATACCACTATCCTATGCATGTGCCCTGATCTCGAGTTGCGATGCCGTCGTCAGCCGCATAAGAAATAAGAATGCCTTGCCTTAACCTGAAAAATGTAGTAGCACATGACTTGAGTATTTAAAGAAATACTCAGTAAGTGACCCCACTATTGAGGTTAAGTGCAATTGCATGGGACCTAATTGAGAAGTGAGAAAGAAATACTCAGCATGGGAGAAAAATTAAAAAACATAGAGACAGTCACTCCCAGGAAACTGCTGAACATAAGAAGTAGAGCAAAACATGCAAAAATAGTGCAGTCTCCTAAAATGCAAACAACAGTCAGCAGTAAAGAAGAGAGTCGAACATAAATACCAACACTTCTTTCTCCACAAAGAATAAAAAGAAAGAAAGAGGAAGCCATTTGAGAAGTTAATGGATATTCGGAAGGAAATTATATAAACATATCATTAGTGGAGGCTTTGAAGCAAATACCAAATTATGTGAAATTCGGATGTGCTCACTAATAGAAGAAAGTTTGACAAATTCAAGGTGGTGGCACTAAATGAAGAGTGTAATGCAATATTGAAAAATAAGATCCCACTAAAAGAAAAAGACCCAAGCTCGTTCACCATTCCTGCAACAATTGGAGAAAAGGAGCTAGGTAGAGCATTATGTAAATTGGGGGGCAAGCATCAACTTAATGCCTCTATCCATTTACAAGAAGTTAGAGATTGGAGAGCCTAGATCAACTACAGTCACCATTCAACTAGGTGATAGGTCCATCACTTCTCCCGAAGGAAAGATCGAAGAAATTTTAATTCAAGTTGATGAATTCATATTTCCAGCAAATTTTATTATTTTAGACTAGGAAATAGACCATGATGTACAGATTATTTTGGGGAGATCATTTTTAACCACGGGAAGAACACTAGTACATGTCAAAAATGGAACCATAACATTAAAAATGGGTGACAAGAAAGTCAAATTTAATATCAATGACAACATGAAATATCCAGAAGTAGCAGAAGAATGCTCAACAGTTTACGAGTTTATAAAGCAACCAATAGTAGAGGAATGAGATAGTTATGAATGTGAGCAGGAAAAAAAAAGCCGCTTGAGTAAATCCACAAAACAGTTAACAAATTTAAATGAATTTAGCACCACTTTTGAACCACTTTTGAGACACTAGAATTAGAGGCAATAATAAGTTCACCAATGAAGCATCTATGGAAAAAACATTGCAGCTAGACTTGAAATCACTACCTCCTAACCTTAAATATTCGTATTCAGGTGACAAAGAGATACTACCCATCATCATCTCAGGAACATTATCATGAACCCAAGAGGATATGATCCTAGAAGCGGGTTAAGAAGCATAAGGAGGGCGATAGGGTGGACATTGGTAGATATAAAAGGAATTAGTCCTTCACTATGTCGGCATAAGATTCAATTGGAGGAAGAAAAATTTAAATCCATTAAGTAACAAAGATGATTAAATCCAATGATGAAGAAAGTTGTTAGAAAAAAAAAAAATTATCAAATGGCTAGATGCTGGAATACTATCCAATTGCAAACACATTGTGGTCAATTCTATTCAATGTGTTCCTAAGAAAGGAGGATAACAACAATGACAAATGAGAACAATGAGTTGACCTCCACTACAATGGAGCATTTGTATGGATTATAGAAGACCGAACAAAGCGACATGTAATGACAATTTTCCCTTACCATTCATTGATAAAATGCTTGATTGACTTACTTGAAGTCACATTATTGCTTTTTCGATGATCATTCGGGATACAACAAAATTAAAATCAGTCCAGAAGATTGAAAGAAGACAACATTTACATACCCCATGGAACTTTTGCATTTAGACGGATGCCCTATGGACTATGTAATGTTCTAGCAACATTTCAATGATGTATGATGACAATCTTTACTTGATTCCTTCACTAAACTTGTGGGTAGTGTTATTTAGAAGTAGAATCAAGTTTGAAAGTAAATGGTGAACTATAGCTCACCAATTTTGATGAAGTCTAATAAAATTATACCAAAAAAGTAAAGGCTTGTAACTCAAGTTTGAGGGTACACGGATGCAGACTTTATAGAGGGAGGTTAAACTGACATTAAACTGTAGCGACCCAGATCCACCGCTAGCAGATATTGTCCTCTTTGGGCTTTCCCTCAAGTCTTTAAAAGAGGTCTAGGGGAAGGTTACCACACCCTTATAAAGGGTGATTTGTTCTCCTCCCCAACCAATGTGGGACATCACAATCCACCCCCCTTCGGAGCCCAGCGTCCTCGCTTGCACTATTGGACATCACAATCCACCCCCCTTCGGAGCCCAGCGTCCTCGCTTGCACTCGTTTCTCTATTCAATCGATGTGGGACTGCCCCCAAATTCACCCCCCCTTTTGGGCCCAACGTCCTTACTAGCACACCGCCTCGTGTCTACCCCCCTTCGGGGAACAGCGAGAAGGCTGGCACATCATCCGGTGTCTGGCTCTGATACCATTTGTAACGACCCAGATCCACCGCTAGCAGATATTGTCCTCTTTGGGCTTTTCCTTTCGGGCTTCCCCTCAAGGCTTTAAAATGCGTCTGCTAGGGGAAGGTTTTCACACCCTTATAAAGGGTGATGTGGGACATCACAAAAACTTACAGAGTCGTCGTAAATTTGTGACTCAATTTTCTAGAATTTTTGTTGGACATATTTTCTTCAATCTGAGGCTCGCCAATCTTTATTTTGAATTCCAAATGTTGAATTTGATGAATTTGTGTTCTCTAGAAAAAACTTATATTTGGTAAAGATTTTGGATTGATCTTGTACGAGTAGGCACGGTAGCATATATGATTTTCTGGTTCAATAGCATTATCGTAATTTTCTTGAACTGCAGTAGTATTTTGGTATTTTAACATTGTTTAAAATATTTTATTATTATTTTTCTAACACCATGTTTGTCATTTTTTCCTCAGTCACCACCTTAAAATTCCCTCTCTATAAGAAAATAAAAATCTAGAATATTTCTTAAAAACTAGAAAAATGAAAGTTCTTTGGTCCTTATCTAATTCACTTGATTAGGTCCATCAAAACCTTCTTAAGCCATGTGATCTTTCCTTTGGACCTCATAGGCTTGTTAAAGGTATCTCAACTAATTTAAGGTATTACACTAATCCAAAAAAACTATTAAGTCACACGTCCCTAACCTGTATCATGCTTAGCTCAACAAAACACTACTAGAGTGGAAAGGGAAGTGGAAGCTCCGCAGACACTGTACCGGCTGTTATCGGCCTACAAGCTACCTTTATTTTTCTTCAAGATTGCTATGGGGGTTTTCTAGGTCCCTATGATGGTTTGTCGGTCTTGACATACATTCAAATATTAAGGATTCTCATTTCTAACTCCCTAAATCTAGTGCAGTCAGGTGCACTAGAAGTCTCACCCTCTGATCATCTCTCACGATTCTATTGCACTTAGACACTACTAGAGGTGTTCCATCCAAGGTCACAACTTAGCAAAACTGACGCACGCACTTTAGGCTTAAACTATTTCTACTACTTATCCTCTATAAGGAGAATCACACATTCAATCACCTAGAGTCAATATATTATCAATCATGTATACAATCACACATATAATCACCTGGAGCTAATGTATAGTCAATCATGTAGACAATCACACGTACTCAATGGGGCGATATCATCCATTAATCTCCCAGAGCGTAGATACACAAATTTCCATTCGTTTTTCAACATCTGAGGTTGTTATCATAACTACCATGAAAAAAAACATACAACAAGTTCATACAGGTCTTACAACATATCATATACTACTAAATAGAGTTAGTCTATATATTGAGATGTGGTGAGCCATGTCATCGAGCTGAGTCTTAGAGGTGTACAACTCTATATCCTAAGCAAGCCTATAGAATCCAATACCCGACTACTCTTATTCTAATATGTCACAATCCAAATTTCAAGGTTTCAAAATAAGGATCATAATAAAAAGACGAAAGCCAAAAAAAAAAAAAAATTGTAAAATAAAATACGAAAATTTGATAAAATTTAAATAAAAATAAGGACAACAACAATAAAAAAAAAACTAAATATAAAATAAAATTCCACTAGAACAGGTTGTTGTCCAATTTATTACAAACCAAAAAATTAATTCAGGATATGAATATAAATTGAAATACAAAAGGCCCGAGATACAATAAAGAGTTGATGCTCCATAATGATCCCCTTTGTGACCGCACAGCTCTCAAACGCTCCTCCACCTCAACTGGTAGCCTATAAACACCTGACAAAGAAAGGAAAAAAAATGGTGAATGTATAAATATACACCATAAGCAATCTACTTATAGGCTCATATTGTAAGGTTGACATAGCAGGAGACCACAAATTTTACTCTAGGATCTAGATGTATTGCTCTTGTTGTGCATAGCCTTCGGTAGATAACTTAGCATACGGAAGGTAACTTGGTATCTAATGTAGCAGGCAAACTCTCTCTATCATGTGAGATAGCAAGGTGAGTTCTATCATGCTCATCATCCATGGGAGGTTGCTAGCAAATCCATCCAATAGGCCATGAAGTCGTTAGAGGTCAGGAGCTCTACCTCCTGTATGTGCTAGTTCCATAGACTACCAACATGATCAACGTCTTCCCACAGGATGGATCTACCATGTGGGGTAGTTACTGATTATCTTAATGATCAACGCCCTCCTATAGGGCAAATTCACTATGCCGGATAATCCAACAAACTATCATGTTATACGTCCTTAACCATCCAACCTCATGTCTAGCTGAATAGTACCATACCGAAGTTGAAAGGGACTTGGAAGCTCTACAGACATTATATTTGCTACTATCGGCATACAAGCTACCTTGGAAATACATTCAGTTATGTTTTCACCTCTAAGGAATTTGCTTTATTTATTTTTTCCGTGGATGCTACTCTACCCATTAGTTTTCACAAATCTAGTATACAACATTTTAATCATCCACTTTCTTCATATATATTTCTACCCAACCTACCAGAAAAGTAAGGCATAGTCGACGCAACTCATCTTGGGACTGACTCGGTAGCTTAAAAAGACAAGCTAAAACATAATATACAATATATTTATATTATATTAAACTAGAGTTCATATTATAAGTAGTTATAATACAAGACAAGAGCTAAAACTCAAAAAAAGTACTATTTATTTTTTAAAGTTAAAAGATCTATTACACAAATTTTATAAATATTTATGGTTTCATGGTCTAGTGGTTAGGACATTGGACTATGAATCCAATAACTTGAGTTCAAAACTTGGTGGGACTTATTATTTTCCCTTTGTAATTTGTTGAACCCTATCAAATACAAAACTGAAAAAATGATGACACATATATTCAGAGTGTTGAAAGTATACAAAAGATAATATTTATTTTCTAAAGTTTAGAGATTTATTATACACAAATTGGTCATTTTTCTAATTTATGTGAAATTTTAAGAAGGAATCTCAAGATGGTCGAGAATGAAACAATGAGTTCAGAGATTTATTACACACAAATCTTGTAATTATTTGTGGTTCCATGGTCTAGTGGTTAGGACATTAAACTTTGAATCCAATAACCCGAGTCCAAATATTAACTGATTTTGAGAAGTAAAAAGGTCATTTTTCTAATTTATGTGAAATTTTAAGAATTAATCTCAAGATGGTCAAGAATGAAACAATGAGTTCAGAGATTTATTACACACAAATCTTGTAATTATTTGTGGTTCCATGGTCTAGTGGTTAGGACATTAGACTTTGAATCCAATAACCGAGTCCAAATATTAACTGATTTTGAGAAGTAAAAAGGTCATTTTTCTAATTTATGTGAAATTTTAAGAAGGAATCTCAAGATGGTCAAGAATGAAACAATGAGTTCAGAGATTTATCACACACAAATCTTGTAATTATTTGTGGTTCCATGGTCTAGTGGTTAGGATATTAGACTTTGAATCCAATAACCCGAGTCCAAATATTAACTGATTTTGAGAAGTAAAAACGTCATTTTTCTAATTTATGTGAAATTTTAAGAAGGAATCTCAAGATGGTCAAGAATGAAACAATGACGGATGAGGAATGTTTAGAAAAATTGTTAATTTTTAAAGAAAAAGTAATAAAATATTAAGAAAATGGTAAATTACCGAAATACCCCTAAAATTATAGATGATTACGGATATGCCATTCTGTTCAAAATCAGAACCTCTACGGTGACCCCCTACACAAAATTCATCGAATCTCAAGATCCAGTTATTGGATTTCCTCCAAAATTGGAGACAATCTAGAACGTTCACAAAATCACCAAATTCAAGGTTAGAGTTCAAATTGGAAGTCGGTAGCTCGCTAATCGAAGAGGATATTTCTGATAAATTTTTCGAAAAATTTAATCTCTAAGTCACGTCGATTCTTGAGGTTTCAACGTCGGTGGAAGCTTCCCCTATAAAGTCTGAAGTTGGAACAATAATATGGAACAAGAATCGAGGAAGGTCGAGCTCCCAATCGTAAGCAATAAGCGTTTAGATGGTGGGTATCCTACTCTCGAATTTGTTCCAAATACAAGAGCAATTTTCCATCATTTTCCTTCAAACATGTTCATACAGTTTGTAGACAAGATTACCCACAAGTTTTATGAAGAAATCGAGTACTAAAAGTTCCTAGACCCCCCCCCCCCCCCCCCCCCCCCCCCCGCGTCCAATCCACCATTGAAGAGCTTCAAGAAAATCATGAAAATTTAATCCGATAATACACGATAATTTGTCGTGCAAGGAAAATCACAACCTATGAGGATTGTTTCCATAGAAAAATACGAAGAGAAATAATCTCAGAAACATGCCCAATTGAAGGAAATCAATTTCGAGTAAAATTTGGGGGTAAGTATAGATTTCCTATTTATGGTCACTTTTCGTGGATGATTCTTTTAGCTTGAGAGGAAGTAACTTTAGTAAAGAAATGGAGACCTGAAATGTTATAGAACAAGCTACCCAAGAGATCGATTTTCTGAGTTTTGGGTGAGTTGCAGACCAAGAACAATTTCTCAAAATTAAAGTTCCAGACTCAAAGTCGTTCATCCAAATCAAATCCTTTAGCTCGAGTGAAGGATAAGGTAGAGGTTCCATGAACAAATCAAGCCTTGAAAACCCCTAAAATTGGCTATCCAATAAGAAATTCTCTGTTTTTGATCCAGCGAGAACACTGATTTTAGACGAACTTTGGAGGCGAATATCTTAGCCTACAATCAACAAGAAGGTATGAAATCAATCCCTAGTTATTCCTTATAACAATTGATATGAACCAAGAGACATCAATCATACAATATGCTTCAACGAAGATGTGAAGAAAATATTGTTGAAATTATCAAAAGATATTTCAATTCATGCTACATTGAAGAAGAATGAAGTTTCATGTTATAAATTTTGGGTGGATTACAATTTAGAGTAATTTAGAGTATTTCATTAATATATTTTAAGATTTTTTATTTAATTTAGGTTACAATTACATAGGCTAATTATGGCCATTAAGTATGAATGTTACAACTCTTGGAATGAGTTTCATTTTGTGGCTATATAAAGTCATGTATGTTATATTTGTATCTATTTGTAAGGAGACGAAAATATAGTAAAAGAAGAATTCCTTTAATAGTTTCATTTTGTGGCTATATAAAGTGTATGTTCTATTTGTAAGGAGACTTGGAAAATATAGTAAAAGAAGTATTTGTGCTATTCTTTTAGCCAATGGCTAAGTTTCTTTGCAATTATATGTAGTTTAGATTGCATGTAGAATCATTCAAGCTCGACATGATCAATCTTGCTTGTGGAGTGATTCGAATCTCAATCAAGTGTTCTTGCATTAAGATATTTGATCAACAAGAATCATTCAAACTAGACATGATCGATCTTGCTTGTGGAGTGATTCGAATCTCAAACAATATTCTTGCCTTGAGATATTCGATCAACAAGATAATCCGTTCCAAACTTTTCCTTGGGTTGATTTCCATATCAACACCTTTAAGATTCATGATGAAATCAAGGGGAGAAATGCTAAAAACAAAGTTGTGGAAGGCGAGTTTCAGATAGTGACGCAAAAGACGTGCGCGTATTCTTCCTATCCAAAGGAAGAAGACGATGACGTGGGTGATTCAATTGAACCGGCCATGTCAACCCAAAATCCCTTCCCTCGATTTTTCTCTATTTTAACCCCCCTTCAAGAACGTATCTTATGAAATTTTGTTTTATGATTCTAGAAACTAGACACAATAAGAAGTCTGTGGGAGAAAATTTGAGGTAATTCAGATACAGTAAACTCAAGAACGGAGGTCCTGAATGTCGACAACGAGGTAAGTAGCCACCTTGGAATTTTCTTAAGAAATACATGTAGAAATCGCTTGGATTTCTATATAAAATCTAAACCAAGTATGAATTAAGGATATATGAAAAAAAAAAAAAAAACAAGGAACTGTGATTTAAGGCCTTGAACGGATCAAGTTGCTCGAGATTTAAGTAACGTTAAAATAACCCACTAAATGAAGTCTACTGCCTATTAAATTTTAATGTTGAGCTTATTATAACATGAGATTATGTATGAAATTTGATGTCATTGGAGAAGGGTAAGTAAGTAAACCAAGAAACAGTGTAAAATGACCCTAATGCCCCCAAGGTAATTTGCATTCAGTTCATGACTCAGATGACCTCTAAATGCAATGAAACTCTGTAGTAGATCTTATCTTATGATGTTTGATGATGTTGTTTGAAAGTCTTTGTAACACATTAAGTAGCAAAACCAAGAATTAGGGGTAAAATGATCAAAATGCCCCTAAGACTATTTATGATATTTCAAGATCTATACAAGCTCCAAATGACCAATTACTTTCAATAAGGTTTATTCTTAAGGACATGAAGATATGTTTGATATTTCAAGTTGATTCATCCAAGTTTGGAACTTAAACCAAGTAAGGACCCAAGAAACACTTAAAGGAAACACCTCAAGACTCAAAACTCTTCTAGAACTCCATAAAGAATTCATTATGACTCTAAGACTTTTTAGAATAACTCATGCTTGGTATTATGATGCATATGTTTATGAATTCATGATACAACTTATGCCACGAAGAACTATGAACCTTAGAAACTTACAAGATTGAGAACCAAGAACAATACATTTACGACTACCATGGTAAGAAGTATTGGGTTTTATGTCCTAAAATTCATAGTTTGTAAACAAAAAGCATATTCTATTTTCAATAAAGTTATTATTGTTGTTTATTCAGTAAAGATTGTTATTGAATAAAGTGAACTTTACGATCATTAATTTAAATGCAATAAACTAAGAACACTCTGGCTATAGTATGATTACTTGAACTATATGTAGAGACATAAGAGTGGATCAAGTTCAAGTATATAGTCAAAATGATCTATAGTATAAGGATAAGGCTGAATACCTTATTCTGGGGACACTATGGATGCGGCCCACTTTTGTATATGATATAAACAATGTGATCACTAAATTGTACATGTGGAGACATGTGAGTGGGGGCGTCCTATGCAATGAGTATTGCATAAGATCGGACCATGAAGAAAACCACTCTCACTTTATAATGTCGTTTACTGTTGAGACTGGTTTTCTTTTCATGAGATAACCTAGGTAACTCGGTTTTAATCCTGAGCTAACCATGAACTCCTGTTTATTCGGTATTATCCTTAGATTTGCACGAGTGAGAGTGGCTCTAGTTCGCCGACTCAATAGGCCTCCCATTTCAGGGGTAAGACTGGGTGAATGGCTGGGGACGTGGGGTGCAAGACGGAATTCACTCCTACCAACTTTTAGTGATAGAAAAGAGGTAGTTCCCTTAAGCACTGACTCCAGGTCTTGAACAAGGGGCCCCACCCTCTCATTAGCCTGTGAGGGATTCGGTTTACTGGTTGGACCACAACCCAATTGTTCATTCGAGGATCAGTGAGACATAAGGAACAAGAAGTAACTTTAGGGGTAAAACGGTAAATTGACCTAGCTCTAGTTACGAACAACCTGTGAAGGATCGACTTACTAATCATGGTTATATCAAATGGACAGAAATATATCTATAGTGAGGGGAGTGCAACTACTAGGCTATATTGGAGTGTCCTAGTAGTTAACGAATGTTGGTTAAAGAGTTTAACCGGTTAATCTTGGATCGTTGGAGCCCATGATCTATAGGTCCATTAGGTCCCTCTGCTAGCTCATGTCGGACTAAACCATAGAACAGTGTGACGAGTGAGTTCGAAGTGTTCGAATTCAAATTAGGGAATATGCGCTACATATATACGATATATTTAACCACATTTTTGTTTTATTTATGAATTAAACAAAAAGAGAGAATCTGAGATATTTAAATAAGATTCAAATATTTTAATCAATTATGTGTCGGAATTGATTGAGATTGGCATTTGAATTAATATTAAATATTAATTAAATAGTTTAATTAATCATTTAATGTTACTTTAATTTGATATTCATTATTCAAATTAATTGTTGAATTAAAATGAAGGAAGTCAAAATGTTGACTTCATTTAATGGAAAAATCCATGTTAGTGGAATTTTGAGGTGTCAAAATTTGGTTTGACCAAACTTGCATGCTTGCCAAATAAACCCCACAAGTTTGAGCGGAATTTTGAGTGTCAAAATTTGGTTAACTCAAACATGCATGCTTGCCACATAATCCCAAACATTTGAGTGGAATTTTAAGTGTCAAAATTGGTTATCTCAAATTTGCATGAACATGCAAACATGACTCTTTAAATAGAGTGATCATGGTACATGGAAGGTCTTCTTCTTCTTGGTGAAAAACCTTGAGAAAAACCTCTCACAAACACTCTCTTCACATATACAAAATCCCTCCCAAGTTTAGTCACTCACCGGATTCCACAATCCCGTTCTAAGGCTGGAGGATAGTGGAGAAGACACTAGTGGTGGTTCGAAACCGATTCGTGAGGAAAAAGGAGTTTGAACTACAAAAGGTTAGTATCTAAACAGAACATGCTAGTTATTTACTATAATTGATGTTCTAAAAGTGCCTAAGATCCAAATTGCTTCCACGTGTGTTATATTAACACCATCAATTGGTATCCGAGCAAGTTTTAGGCACTTTATTTAGATTAATTTGATCATGGTGGGTACCATAAATACATTTACAACTGCCGTATGAAAGAAGGGACCTCAATTAGAGAACATGTCCTGGACATGATGGTCCATTTCAATGTTGCAGAAGAAAATGAAGCTGTCATTGATGAGAAGAGTCAAGTCAGTTTTATCATGATGTCTCTTCCGAAGAGCTTATTCCAGTTACGCACCAATGTGGTAATGAACAAAATAGAATATAACTTGACTTCTCTTCTCAATGAGCTACAGACTTATCAGTCCCTCTTAATGAACAAGGGACAAACAGGAGAAGCAAATGTTGCTATCTCCAAGAAATTACTACGAGGATCGTCCTCCAAAATAAGTCTAGACCTTCAACTTCTAAAAGTGTTTTGATGAAGAAGAAGGGTAAAGGGAAAAATAAGATTCCTACTAACCGCAAACACAAGGTTCAAAAAGCAGATAAAGGAAAATGTTTCCATTGCAACAAAAATGGGTACTGGAAGAGAAACTGCCCAAAATACCTTGCAGAGAAGAAAGACGAAAAGACACAACAAGGTAAATATGATTTACTCGTTGTAGAAATATGTTTAGTAGAGTATGACAACTCAACTTGGATACTAGATTCAGGGGCGACTAATCATATTTGTTCTTTTTACCAGGAAACTAGCTCCTGGAGAATGCTTGCGGACGACGAGATAACACTCAGGGTTGAAACAGGAGAGGTTGTCTCAGCAAGATCAGTAGGAAATTTAAAGTTGTTTTTTGGAGATAGATTCATTATATTAGATAATGTACTTTTTGTTCCTGAAATGAAAAGAAGTCTAATATCTATCTCTTGTTTATTAGAACAATTGTATAAAGTATCTTTTGAAATCAATGAAGTGTTCATTTGCAAAAGAGGTATTTATATTTGTTCTGCAAATAGAAAATAACTTATATATGTTAAAACCGAGCGAAACAAAAGCTATTTTAAATACCGAGATGTTTAAAACAACTGAAACTCAAAATAAACGACAAAAGATTTCTCCTAATACCTATCTTTGGCACTTAAGACTAGGCCACATTAATCTCAATAGGATTCAGAGATTGGTCAAAAGAGGACTTCTAAATGAGTTAGAAGACAACTCTTTACCTCCATGTGAGTCTTGTCTTGTGGGTAAAATGACTAAACGATCATTTTCCGAAAAAGGTTATAGAGCCAAAGAAACCTTAGAACTTGTGCATACAGATCTCTGTGGTCCAATGAATGTCAAAGCACGAGGAGGGTATGAATATTTCATCAGTTTTATTGATGATTATTCAAGGTATGACTATCTTTACCTAATGTATCACAAGTTCGAAGCTCTTGAAAAATTCAGAGAGTATAAGACTGAGGTTGAGAATCTATTAGGTAAAACTATTAAAACACTTCGATCAGATCGAGGAGGAGAGTACATGGACTTAAGATTTCAGGACTATATGATAGAACATGGAATAAGGTCTCAACTCTCAGCCCCTGGTATGCCTCAACAAAATGGTGTATTAGAAAGGAGAAATAGAACTCTATTAGACATGATTCGGTCTATGATGAGTTTCGCTCAACTACCCGATCCGTTTTGGGGATATGGTTCCTACTAAGAGTGTTTCAAAAACACCTTATGAGTTATGGAAAGGGCGTAAATGTAGTTTACGTCACTTCATAATTTGGGGATGTCAAGTACATGTGTTGTTGCAAAACTCCAAGAAATTAGAACGTCGTTCAGAATTATGTTTATGTGTAGGATACCCCAAAGACGAAAGGTGGTTTGTTTTATGACTCTCATGAAAATAAAGTGTTTGTATCAACAAACGCTACATTCTTAGAGGAAGCCACATAAGAAATCATCAACCGAGTAGCAAACTAGTATTAAGTGAGATTTCTAAAGAAGCTACTGATAAAACAACAAGAGTTGTTGATCAAGCTGGTTCTTCAACAAGAGTTTTTGATGGAGCTGACACTTCTGGTCAATCACATCCTTCTCAAGAGTTGAGAATGCCTCGACGTAGTGGGAGGGTTATAACTCAACCTGATCGTTACTTAGGTTATGCAGAAACTCAAGTCATCATACCTGATGATGGCGTTGAGGATCCATTAACCTATAAATAGGCAATGAATGATGAAGATAGAGATCAGTGGATTAAAGCCATGAATCTTGAAATGGAGTCAATGTACTTCAATTCAGTCTGGGAACTTGTAGACCAACCAGATGGGGTAAAACCTATTGGTTGCAAATGGATCTATAAGAGGAAACGAGACCAAACCTATAACGCCCCTAATTTTCTTTAACCTAATTAGTGACGTCACCCATGCATACTTATCTCATTAGGCGGAAGCTCATCATAAATAACCTTGAAATAGTCTTTCATAAAAATTCATGAATCCAAAACAAAACCTAAACTCCGAAAATAAACCTTCAATACTGAATTCAAAATAAATCCAAATAAAACGATACTCAATCCTATAACTTAAAACAGTCTAATAAAAGTAAACTCCTAAAAATATCCCGTCTCCAACTTCCATGGTGGCCTCAGCTCCGCCGTCAACCGTACATTGGCACCTTGCCTTTACCTGAAAAATGTAGGTAGCACGTGGCTTGAGTATTTTATGAAATACTCAGTAAGTCACCCCACTGTTGGGGTTAGGAATGCAAACACATGCAACATATGAGCGGGACCTAACTTTTCATAAACTTTTCATAGCCTTGGGCGCTTTTCTATTCCGGGTAGGGTTGGATGTGTGGTACTCCTTCACACATGGCCCATGTACGTGTACATGAACCCACCAGGCGGGCTCTTATATGTACCCCCTGGGCCTGACTTGGTCGGGCACAACGTGTTACACGTAGCCGGACATCACAGAACAGAAAAGGGCCCACATGATATCATGGCGAACATAAATATCGTATTTCATTCTTTCGTATCATAAAGGGGAAGAATCCCGATGCACGTGACATACATATATGCATGAGGTCCCTTAACATATTTAACATGGCATTACATAAGCAGTGCTAACATTGCATTTACGTTTCTTACATCACATGACATCTCACATGACTTACATTACATGGCATATTACATAACATTCCAGTTGCATAAACATCTCATAACATGACTCGATAATTCTACGTGTATCTATGGCATCAAACAACATATTCATGGCATACAATACTAACATCTCATTCATGACATAACATAAACAGTCAACAGTCAACACAAGTTCATACGTCACATAACATACACAATCTACGGTCAACACAATCTATACATCACATAATCATATCACATAAAATATGGTGCATGCAGGGGCCACAGGGCACGCACCATCATACAACACGTAGAAAGCTAACTCCAATAGTAAGGTCACTTACCTCGATGGTCTTGGTTGAAGTCACTCACAACGAGCTAATCCCTGCGGTTAAATATGTCCTATGATAACCACATAAAAATTTAGAACCTTTCATAAGGTACCCTAGCTAAACCTCATGATATTTATCAAAACAAACCCTCAACCTAATCTGTCTTTAACGTTTAGGAGCCATACTGACCTCGGATGGTAAAACTAAGGGCAGAAACGGCTTCGGAAGGACCAAAAACCTTGGAATCGATATATTATAGTGATACTGATTCACCAAGCCGAGCTGCCGAGCCGACCAATTAAGCCGCCAAGCTGAGCTGCGGGATTTGACGGAGTCGAGCTGCGGGTTTTGATGGAGCCGAGCCGCCGTACACGTCAAGCCGAGCCGAGAGCACGCGTGCGGAGCCGAGACCAAGGCTGCAGCGCTCGTCTACGTTGGGCCGAAACGCACAGGGCCCGCGTTCGTTCCGTGGGCTGGTCCAGAGGCCGAACGTGAACCCGACCCGTTTTCCTTCGTCTTCCTTACCCGAAATCTCACGAAAACCCTAATCGTTGCTGCGCCACCAACGACGACGTCACAACCCCGATTCCAACGATGCGACGACACCCCTCACCTATTCCGACCGACGCGCAACGATATTCAACACCGATAGCCTCGGTCGCTTCTCCCTCCGGCCACTCACCGAAGAAAATCCAGCGAACCACCTCACACGTTTTTCCTGGCTAACCCTCTCGATTTTTCTGTACTCTCAGATACCCTCAAAAACCCTAAACGTTTGGAGAGCAAAAGTTGTTTCCAAGGAAGGAGGAGAGTTGTATATGGGAATATAAAAGGTCTTTATGACTTTTCCATTAAGGTAGTAATTTCCTTGCTAGAAATCATACCTTTTCCAGCGACAATAAATGCAGCATAATATCTTTTCGTTTTGGCAGCAAAAATAAAATCTTAGCATAAAATGTAAAATAAATAAAACAAAAATTCGAATCCTTACAAAATCGGTAAGGTACAGACCTTTAAAGCTCGACTAGTAGCAAAGGGTTATACCCAAAGAGAGGGGGTGGACTATGAAGAAACCTTCTCTCCTGTTGCTATGCTTAAATCGATTAGAATACTCTTGTCTATTGCCACATTTTATGATTATGAAATTTGGCAAATGAATGTTAAGACAGCCTTTCTAAACGGCAATCTTGAAGAGAGTATCTATATGGCTCAACCAGAGGGGTTCATTGAACAGGATCACGAGCAAAGGGTTTGCAAGCTTAAAAGATCCATTTATGGGTTGAAGCAACCATCTCGATCCTGGAATATAAAGTTTGATACTGGAATATAAAGTTTGATAATAAGGAGCTGGTAAGGGTCGGAAGCGGACTCTGGAGTAGATGCCATAGATAAGCCTTACCTGTCGTCCTCTCAACCTTTTAATTTAAAACTATTTTGTATTGGTTCCTTATTTTGTGTTTAACTTGTGTTGTATTGTAAAAATTATGTATGAACTTCATTTTGATATAATATAAATATAATGTATATTATGTTTTAAATTTTCTTTGTTTTACAACGTGGGAGACCTTTAAAGAAGCCTTTCGAAAATACTATTATCCAAAGGAAACCCATATAAGGAAGTAGCAAGAGTTTAACCACTTAACCCAAGGCGATCGCACGGTGGATGAGTACGATCAGGACTTCATGAGATTGAGAAGGTTTGCACCGTCTTTAGCTGACACTAAAGAGAAACAGACAGAAAATTTTGTGTTAGGATTGAATCCGAAAATCGACATGTTAGAGGCCTTTAACCCAAAAACCTACGAAGAGGCCGTAAGGACGGCCAAGGCCCTAGAGGAACCCCCAGAGGAAAAGAAAACGGAGCCAACGGTCGTCACAGGGAGGAAACGCCCTGTCGAGGTCGATACCACAGAATTCCAACCATCGTCCCAGAAACCTCGATATCAGAGTAGACCACTTACTCCACCCCCAATAGGCGACCTAGCAATGGAGAAACCCCTGTGCCGTAACTGTGGAAAATAACATGTTGGGAGATGTTTGGCCCGCGAGCCGACCCATCACCGCGCGGCCCGTCACCCGCGTTCGGCCCAAGACCCGCGAGCAACCCGTTAACCTGCGCCTCGACCTGAGATACCTGCACACGCGTCGCTCTCTGATTGTGCCATGTGGCACGTCTGCAGCGCGGCTCCTCTAGGCTCAGGCGGCTTAATTGACTCAGCGGCTTATTCGGCTCGTGAAACCTGTTTTCAGCCCGTTTGACATCGTTTCGACCCTCCCGGACCTGGTTTCAGCCATGTTTAAGGTAAAGGGAACATTTTAAGGTCGTATTTCACAAATTCCAATTGGGAATTTATTATTTATTTGTGAAATACTAACGAAAGTGACTCATGAACCAATAGAAACCAACCACCAACGGAAGCGTAGAACGTCCACGAGGAGCTAGGAGCTTACGTTATATTCTAGGGAGTACTTCGGCTAAGGCCTACCAAGTAAGTGGCTCACCCGTTATAAGTTATGCGTTAATTGCTGTATGTTGGCACGTGCCCGTGGATATGCACGTGTCATTAAATTGTATGCTAGCTTAATGTGCTTAAGTACGAAATCATGTGAACGTGAATGTATGTTATGTATGCTGCTTAGTTGATGTGATATGTTATGCATGTGACGATGTGTGGCCTTGTACGATTACGGCTTGTTTATATGAGTATTTGAATGTAACTGTATGAATTGTATGACATGAAATACGGTAAATTGCATGGAACATAACCCCGCTAGGAATATGTATGATATGTAACGAAATGAGGATGAGAATGACATGTAAGCATGAAAACGTGACACGGGGTTATGTTTATTAATGATAACTGTAGTACTAGTGGGACCTCATGCATATTGTGTGTTCATGCATTTGGGGGGATACCCCTATCCCATCACGAGGGTACGGACGCGTACATCCAATGGCAGGACAACGATCGTTATGCCCTGCATAGTGATGCTGTGACGGTCCTAGTTTTAACGGGTCTCGATATAAGGGCTCCCAGAGCATGCCCACCGGCTAGGAACAGTGGCCCAGCGGTGTGCGAACTAGCTGGTGAGCCCATACTTGCACGTATGGGCTGCGTGTAGAGTATATGGTACACGTCCACAATTACCTGTTAGGATTACACCGTAGGGAAAATGAAACAAAAGATAGGTCCCATCATCTCATTGCATGTGTTTGTCGCATAACCCCAATAGGGGGTCACTTACTGAGTATTCTAGAAATACTCAAGCCTCGTGCTACTTTACTTTTGCAGATAAGGGCAAGGCACCCATGTGACAACGACGGCGACATTGTACACCCCAGGACCATGGCACATGCATTGGGTAGTTTTTTGTTTTTTTTTTTTCCTTTTTCCATTTCGTAGTCTAGGCTGAATTTTGTTGCTTCATTAGTATAGGTTGAAATGTATTTGCATAATAAACCATAGGGTAGAATAAAACATTCATTTTGGGGTTTTGTTACTTTTTCCTTTATTTCAATAATGTTTTCCCTTCTTCCCTTGTAATCTTTTTTTCTCTGAGGTAATAAAAGGGAGTGCGATTTAATTATATTCCGCATTTCAATGCATAGTAATGATCTTATATTAAATAGGTAAAATATTAGGGTCGTTACAAATTTTATTATTAAAACTCTATTCACCCCTCTATGGTTGCCATATCGATCCAACAAATGGAGATGTGGGAAATCGGTTACCATTTTTTTCCTTATTTTTTAATTTTATTATTTTTTTTTTTGTACGCTTGCTACACTTAGGGCATGTAGCAACTTATTTACCATGATATTTATTTGATCCTAGGTATATTTTTGTTACATGGTTTATAAATGAATCTAAGTTTGTACGTTATATCATGGAGTAGCATTACAACTCATTAGTTTTAACTCCGGTAAACATTAAAGGGCAACCTAACGTGATCCTATGGGTGTGAAAACTTAATAGTATCTTGTTAACCCCCTTTAAAAGTTGTATATAAAGTTCCACATTACTTAAGTGTCTTAAAAGTCTAAAACGGGGTTATTTTTGGTGAAGGGCATTATGGCATTTTACATCTCTACTCGGTTTACCATCTTAGGCATATCCAATGGCTACCAAATTTCACATGTGACTTTAGCACACCATAATATGCCAAGTATTAAAATTTCATAAGCAGTAGAATTCGTTTAGGGGGTCAATTTAACGTTATGAAATTTCTCCAAGAACAATATATCGTTGGGAACTTCGCGACACCTTAGATACTTAGGTAGCAGTAGAAACTATGCTCCAACTTCCTAGAGCCAAGAGTAAAGTCCGTGGATATCTACTGGATTAAGGATGCAATGAGAGTCTACAAGTAGGTTACTCAATGAATATATTTATATACTCACCCCTTTCCTCTTTCTTTTTTCTAGGTGTTTGCTGGCTGCTGGTCAAGGTGGAGGAACGTTCGAGAGCTAAGCGGTCATAGAGGGAATTGTTCCTGAGTGTTAGTCCTTACTATTTCAATTTGTTGTATTTTGTTTTGCATTTGTATCTTAAATCCATTTTTCCCTTTTATAATAAATTCAAACACTCTTTCATAATTGGATTATAATTGGGTAATTTTGTCTTTATTTATATTTAAATTTTATTAGGTATTCATCTTATGTTTTATTTTTATTTGATTCTACATTCATCTTTTTAGTCATGGTCCGAGATTTAAAGCCTTGAAAATAAGGTTGTAATAGGGTGGGGCATCATTGTTTAAGTCCCAAAATCAGTACGAGAACAACTCATATACTTTCCCGGTATAAAATGTAGTGAATTCCATCTCATGATATTATGTTCCCAATTTCATATTTTATGAAGTCCAAAAAATGTTAGGATCATATTAAATCGGCTACAAAAGTCATTTCAACCAATGCAAATCAAAGGAGAAGTCTTCATAGGCAGGAATTCATAATGCACTCCAGGTGAAGATCAAGTCACATATGATCATCCTATGAAATATTAACCTTGTCAATTCGTGAATTTATAAAGAGAACTTTAATATTTTTCAGTTCGGTTTTATACAAACTCATCATATAGGATACTCGAACTATCATTTTTCCACATAAATGATTTTGATCATGTCATTTGTAACAATTAAAAAGTGGGTCGTATCAACTGTGTTACTGGAATAAGACACTTAACCATATCCATATACAGATCATTTAAGTTATTACTTGAACATGATTCTCCCCTATGTCAATCACATATGATTTAATATTACATTAATAACCTTGGATTTTTCATGCAATATATAATATTAAATTACAAGTAAAAAATCAAAATTATTGAATTAAATAATTAATTATGAGGCTTTAGGGCATAAATTCCAACACCTGTCATGACCCATTTTTTAGGCCTTAGGGTCTCTAATCCTCACTAAGAAAACAAGACAAAAGTAAATAAAATAAAAGGCAAGTAAAAAAATACCTGAATAAATTTTGAAAATAGAGTAAAATTATAATTTAAAAAAAAATCAAAATCCAATATAAAAGTGGTAGTCCAGTTTGTTACAAATGGTTAATGGGTTTGGAATACAAATTTCAAAGAAAACGTAAAAGACCCCAAAATACACAAATACACTGATGTTTCATATGACCTTCTTTTTGCCCGCATAGCTCTTGAACACTCCCCCACCTCGACCGACAACTAGTGAACACCTACAAAAAGAAATGAGGAAATGAGTGAGTATAAAAATACAATAAGCAACCTACTTGTAGATTCTCATCGCATCAATCTCTAGTAAGTTACCACAGACTTTTCTCTGGGCTTTAGGAAGTTTGGTCTAATTATACAACTCTCTGAGCTTTTAGAAAGGCCTAAAAGTTTTGAGAATTCTCTTGCTGCTCAAGAACCCACTCTAGGTTTGAAGGTGGTTTACCCATTTATGGAACCGCAGATACACTAGGCAGTGAATCTTAGCTTGTGGTGAACTAACTTTAATGTTCTCTCGACTTAAGTAGCTTGCTTTGTTTACACAATGAATGACCCACGCCCTCAGTTGAGGCACTACACCTTATAATGATCTCGAGGGATAATATGGTGTCGTTTAATGTGAACATCATCTATGAAAGGTTAATTGGTGGACCCTCCCATAGAACTATAAAGTCACCCTAGTGTTGAAGGAGTGACATCCGTGTGCTAGTCAGCTATTGTATCAACTTACGTGGTCCAACACACCCTCTTAAGATGGGTTTACAGCCCAATGACCCGATTCAGGAAATGTTGGGATTTATGCCCTAACGTCTCGTAATTAATTATTTAGTTTTTAACAATAATTTCATTATTTTATTTGTAATTTAATTGTTATCCATTGTATGAAAATCCAAGGTTATTAATGTAATCTTGAATAGTATGTGGTTGACATACAAGAGGATCGTGTTCAAGTAATAACCTAAATAGTCTATAGTATATGGATAAGGTTGGGTGCCTTATCCTGGTAACACTATAGATACGGCTCACTTTGTAATCGTTACAAATGATTTGATCCAAATCGTTCATGTGGAGACATGTAAGTGGGGGTATCCTATACAATGAGTTTGTATAAGACTGAACCATGAAATATTTAATCTCTCTTTGTAAATATGTTAATTGAGAAGATTAATATTTCACATGATGATCATATGTGACTCAATCTTCATCCTGAATGAGTTATGAACTCATGCATTTGTCCTTTAATTTAAATGGGTGAGAATGGCTATTTTAGACGATTCAATATGCTTACTATTTTGGGTACTTACCAAATAGAGAGTTGGGAACATAATATCATGAGATGGAATTCACTTCTTTCCATACAAGGAAAGTGATGAGTTGTTCTCTTAAGTACTCATTTTGGGACTTGAACAATGGGCCCCACCCTCTCATTGGCCCGAGAGGGACTTGGTTTATGATTGGATTATAGACAAATTGTTCATTAGAGAATCAGTGGTACTTAAAGGTGAAAGATGTAATTACAGGGGTAAAATGGACTTTTGACCTAGCTGTAATTATGAACCACTCATGAAGGATCGACTTGCCTGTAATGATTATATCAACGGACATAACTTGACTTACAGTGCATAAGAGTGCACATCTAGGTCTACAATGGAATGAGCTATAGTTAATGAATGAAAATTGATTAATTAAAGAGTTTAATTAATTAATTTTATATGATTGGAGCTTATAATCTGTAGGTCATAAGGTCCCCTTGCTAGCTCATAGTAACGCTAAAAAGTTCAATTTATTTGAAAGAAAATTTGGAGGGTTCAAATTGATTTTTAATATATTAGATATATTAAATATAAAGGAGAAAATAAATTTAATTTCAAATGTCAAATTAATATTTAATATATTAGATATATTAAATAAATAGAGAAAATATATTTAATTTCAAGTGTTCTTGGATAGAGAAACTCCAAGCTTATTAATGTAATCTTGAATAGTATGTGGTTGACATACAAGAGAATCGTGTTCAAGTAATAACTTAAAGAGTCTATAGTATATGGATAAGGTTGGGTGTCTTATCTTGGTAACACTATTGATACGGCTCACTTTGTACAAATGATTTGATCCAAATCGTTCATGTGGAGACATGTAAGTGGGGGTATCCTATACAATGAGTTTGTATAAGACTGAACCAAGAAATATTTAATCTCTCTTTGTAAATTCGTTAATTGAGAAGATTAATATTTCACATGATGATCATATGTGACTCGATCTTCATCCTGAATCAGTTATGAACTCGTGCATTTGTCCTCTAATTTACATGGGTGAGAATGGCTATTTCAGCAGATTCAACCTACTTGCTATTTTGGGAACCTGACCAAACAGTGATTTAGGAACATAATATCATGAGTTGTAATTCTTCTTTCCATACAAGAAAAGTAGATGAGTTGTTCTATTACAGTGCATAAGAGTACAACTCTAGGTCTACAGTGAGATGACCTATAGTTAATGAATGGAAATTGATTATTTAAAGAGTTTAATTAATTAATTTTATATCATTGGAGCTTATAATCCGTAGGTCCATAAGGTAACGTTAAAGGTTCCATTTATTTGAAAGAAAATTTAAAGTATTCAAATTGATATTTAATATATTAGATATAAAGGAGAAAACAAATTGTCAAATTAATATTTAATATATTAGATATATTAAATAAATAGAGAAAATATATTTAATTTCAAGGAGATTTAATATATTAGATATGTTAAATATAAATAGGAAAAATATATTAATTTGAAGGGTTCAAATTAATATTTAATATATTAGATATAGTAAAAAGGAAAAATATATTTATTGTATTTAATACAATTAAATATTAATTCATATTTTGATACCTTAAATAAAAATATTTGAAATTCGAATGAAATTCAAATTAATTAAATATATATTAGGATATCTTATAATTATCTAAATATTATTTATATAAGGTAAAATATCATAATATATTAAATATGCAAATATATTATTTGGCAAATATTCTCTAGGACCCGGGTTGAGCCAAAGATAGATCAATCTCTCCCACTTCCTCTAGAGAATGAAATTACATCTCTAGAGAATTCTCGAAACTCTTTCTTCTTCACCAATCCCTTTGGAATTTTCTTTCAAGAGACTCCCACAAACCTTGGCCTTGTGTTCGAATCATAGCAAGGAAGATCTTGTGGAATGTTGAAGAATTTCTACATGGTTGGAATACTCCGAGTAGTCTTGCAAGCTAGAGTTTCTACAAAGGTAGAGTTCTTACTCTTCTCTTTATTGCTTTGTTTTAATTCTTAATAAAAATCAAAACGGTTCCCAATGTTTCCGCTACGTGGATGAAGAGTTCATTCCCTTTAATTGGTATCAGGGCTTATTGATTTTTATTTTGAATTAAAAGTAGTAGGGTGGGTGTTTGATTTCAAATCATATGTGATATGTGTAATATTGTTTTGTAAAATTGATTGTTTTTGGCATATCGATGTGGCATTAGATTTACCGATTTGTTAGACAAATGTATATGGTTAGGTTTATTCTAAATTGAAAAGAGACGGCGGCGGTGACGACTTTCATCAATTCGCTATACAGTTTAGGTTTTTTTTGAAACCATAATTTTATTACATCTGGAATTGTTCCATGAATAAAAGATTTACCTTTATAAATTTTTTTTAAAGGAAACATGTATATTTGGAATGGTTGCGAATAGTTCTAGATTTGGAATTGTTGCAAATAGTTCTAGATTTGGAATTGTTCGAGAATAAGGAAAATATATATTAAATTTGAAATGGTTCCAAGGCAAAAATTTCTTACCCTAATTATTATTACATTTGGAATGGTTCCAAAAGAAAAATGTTAAAATTTAATTTTAATTTGGAATTCTTCGAAAAGAAAAGAATTTATTACATTTGGAAATTTGGAAGAGTTACATAACCGATCTTAAAATTTAATACTATTAAATTTAGAATGGTTCCAAAAAGAAAAAAAAGACAGATATATATGTCTTGAATTTAAATTATTATAATTTAATCTAATTCAATTTCTAGGATATTTGCCGGTCAATTTTGGTTTGTTTTTTAATTTAATTATGCATAGGATATGGTTTTAAATTAATTGATTGAATGCATAAAGTATGTCATTTAGGCTAAAATCCAATCCTAGGTTAAGCATAATCATGCATTTTATTTATTTTTTAATATAAATGTTATATTTGGAAAATTTTGATTAGATTACTTTCAAATAGAATCAAGATGATTTCCTACTAAGCATGTATTTTTCATATACATTTTAGTATAATTGTTATACTTGGAAATAAATTGGAAAATTAAATTAGGATATTTATTTCTTAAATTGAAGGCATGATAATTAAATTAAGATATTTATTTCTTAAATTGAAGGCATAATCTATTAAATTTGATTTTAAAGGGTTTAAAATGTTAGAATTTTAAGATTATTCCATAAGTGAATTAGTTTTTTAATAGGATTAAAAACCGTTTAATTCACCCATGTTCATTGATGTAGTAATTAATAGTTAATTAAAGATTAATGAATTTTAAGTAAAAATTGACTATAAGGGAACTCTGTCTAAGGAAGGTTCTGGCTAGGCTAAGCTGAGGTACTTAAGCTGACAGAAATTGAACACCTCTACCTGAGAACTAAGCCGGAGTTGAATTAGTCAAATTTTATTTAATTTCATTAAGGAGGCTCATAATGTGATTAGTTTTTAATAGTTTAAAAACTTAGTAATTCACATTAAAACAATCCAACCAACATAAGGGTTATGAAAGGGTAGATTGGAAACTTAGATAAATGAGATTAGCCTATTTGTCTGAGTAATAGAAAACTCTCTCAAAATACTTAGTGGGAGAAGGACGTTTGTCAAGATATCAAGATATTAAGGACACATGTCAAGATATCCTACGTTCTCTATCGATTCATGCGGGGCCTCGTGGCGACATTTGGACCGTCCCCCTACGGAAGGTGTTTACATGAGTCAATACCAAGCTGAATATCTTGAGAAAGTATTTATAGTAAATGGGAGAAGGAAACGTGTCAACATATCCTATGGTCTCCATCATCGGTTCATAACGTGAGATCCATGCGGGGCATCAGGGTGAACTCTTGAAAATGATAAGATAGTAATTTTATTTCCAATACTTGACCTACCATACGACGACACTTGTTGGGATAAAATTACAAGATCTAAAATGGTGGGTAACATTTACGAAGAGATCATTAAGGTTGTTAATGATGCTCTTGACCGAACTAATGGTAACTAAATATTATAAGAATAAGAGTTATTCTGGTATAATGTTTGGTTGAGATTGTCTCTTTTACAGAAGGAACACTTGACCTACCCTACATTTGTTCTAAATCACTAAGTACCATTGCATTAGAAATGGTTTATAGGGTTCATTTTATAAAATTGTTTGTTTTCTAAGCTGAAATTGAATGGATAGTTGATTGTTTGTAATTAAATAATATTTTATATATTTCAAATATTATGTTCAAATTCTCTCTGAGATTGAAAAAAATTTAATACTTGAAAAAAATAATATTAGTACTATATGATGGTAATATATGATTTTTTTTTTTTTTGTTGTCTTTATTGAGAAATGTTCTCAAGACCTATTGTCAATGTGAATCGAATTATTCGAAGAGCATATGATTGGTGAATCAAAGGTGATGAGAAAGCTTTGTTCATGTCTTCTAGTTGACATGTTGGATGTCATGACTAGAAGATAAGAAAATGAGAAAAACACGTGAGATGTTTAAGTCAATAAAAGCTAAATTCAGATAGTTATCTAAATGATTTGGAAATTCAGTATTACAAAAATTCAAGAAAAATCTTATGACTAAAGCTATGATAGGAAATAGTTTCTAATCAGCTAGGAGAGAGAAATTTTCAAAATTACTCGGTGGAAAGAAAAATCTAAATGATAGTAAATTTGATTTACTAGATTTTTGGTGGAGACTAAGTAACACCACTAGATAGTTTATAAAAGATCTACTATCAAGATTTGTTCTTCATTACATTTATATGTAATTCTTGAAAAATACTTGATGAGGTAGAATAGATTCTACTAATTTGACATCAGAAAATTAATATCAGTGGGTGTAGTGGAAGACATTGAGATGTCGTTAAGTAAAAATTGTTACTAAATGCTGAATATGGTGTTTTTAATAACCACGAGAAAATTCAATTTCTCAAACTTTAGTTCATATAGTATGAATTACTTTTAAATATTAAAGTTTATATTTTTAAAATTGTTTGAAAATATGTTCGGCTCAAATTAAGTACAATTAGTATGTGTTATGCTACGAAACATTGAGATATTCATGATTAGAGAATCAAGAATAAAAAGACAAATTGTTTTCTCCAAAAGATGATATTTGTCTTTACCAGTTAATTTGATTACTATCAAATTGAATACAATGAAAAGACTAGTAAAAGTTAATTCTGTGAACGTTGGAGTTAATTATTTACATGTCTATAGATCTCGCTTTTTATGCCGGACAATCATTAAGCTTTTATTGAATAAGGCTGCAAGACAAAAGAATGTTTTGGGCTTATGCAATGCAAAAGTCAAAGAATATTGTTAATATTTTATTAATCTGATCGATGATTATTCAATATATAAGTATCCTTATCAAATTTAACTTACTCTATTTTCTTGAAAAGTTCAAGAAAAATGAGACTAAAGTTAAATCCATTTTGGTAAATCTATCAAGACACTATGATCTGATCATAATGAATAGTACGTGTAAAGACCCAAAATTTTCTACTTAATTTAAGGTCGATATTGTATAGATACCATAAACATTGAATGCAGAAGACTTCATTTAAATTCCATAAAACATAACCTTTAACTTAAAACACAGCCATGAACTTACGTGTTTCGAGAACATCTTTAAAACGATACAACAAAAGACCCGAAATAAAATAAATAAGCGTTAAATTTAAAACATTCTATTCTAGCCTAAGTCTAAGAAAATAAATACCACTATCCTATGCATGTACCATGATCTCGAGTTGCGATGCCGTCGTCAGCCGTAGAGGAATGTCTTGCCTTAACCAGAAAAAATGTAGTAGCACATGGCTTGAGTATTTAAAGAAATACTAAGTAAGTGACCCCACTATTGTGGTTAAATGCAACAATCACATGCAATGAAATGATGGAACCTAGCTTTCGTTTCGTTTCGTTTTCCCTACTGGTGCTGTCCTAACGGGTAATCGTGGATGTGTACCATATACTCTACACACCGCCCATATGTGCGAGTATGGGCTCACCAGCTAGTTCACACACTGCTGCCCACTTTCCTTATCCGGTGGGCATACTCTAGGAGCCCCTTATGCCGGGACCCGTTAGAGCTGGTAACCATCACGGCAGCGCTATGCAAAGCATAACGATCGTTGTCCTACTATTGGATGTACGCGTCCGTACCCTCGTGATGGGATAGGGGTATCCCCACAGATGCATGAACACACATAATGCATGAGGTCCCCACTACTTCTCCAATTTCATTATCCTTTAATACAACCCCGCTAACATTAAGTACATATCATATCATTTTTAATATCGTTTCAGATATCGTTCATCATTCATATCATATCGTTTCTCATTCTTCCGTTCTCAAATCATACATAATTCTAACGGGGTTATATTTCATGTCATTTATCGTAATTTCATGTCATTCATATCATGCTATATACACACAATTTAAGAGACCTAACATAACGTTCTATGCTTTTAACATAACATTTCATCTTATACACATCATACCATGACATATTGCATCACAATGTATCATATCATAAACAAGTAATAACGTAAACACTTCATAGTCATATCATTCTCTAACTTATCATAGCATTAACGTTCTTATACCTATCACAGACATATCATTACGTGAACGTACCTTAGTCATATCATCACAAGAACTTAACCTAACGCTATCGTTCTATCAATCTATCACAAACCTATCCCTTTCTACCCATAACCTAACCGTATTCTTCCATCAATCTCTCTGATCCATATCACTCCAGTATGTAACCTAACATTAACGTTTCGTTAACGTATTTTACTCCTATCGTTACATTTCGTCTTGTGCATCCTTCTTGTATCCTATCTCAAACATATCCTTGAACACATCGTACAGTAACTATTATCATACAATTCACATATTATAACATATACATAACATATAGGAAGCATATCGATCCACAAACGATTCACACATATCAATATATATGACACGTGCAGAACCACAGGGCACGTGTCAACATCAAAATATAACCATGCCGATAGTAAGGTCACTTACCTGGCTAGCTTAAGTCGTTGTCACGAATATATCTTTCATTAAAGTTCGATTCCGTCCTTTGAAATCCGAGTCAACCTTATTGATCAGATCTATCTTCACGTAAATCTCCAGTAAATCTCAACTAGGTAAATGTCATTTTTTTTTTCTCAAGTAAATCTGACAATTATTGTTTTTCTTTTTGTTTTTTGAGTAACTGTTACTTTCTAGCATATGGATGGGTTGAAGAGAGATAATTGTGGGAACAGATGAGAGGTTAGTGGAGAGAAGTGGGGGAAAAGTTGTATTATTATTATTATTTTTTTTTAATTAATTAATTTATTTATTTATTTATTTATTATTATTATTATTTTAACTCTTTGTATAATTATTTTTATTTCTTTATTTCTTTATTTATTTTTGGGCTATTACATTATATCTCTTTAAGAGAAACTTTCATCCCCGAAAGTGGTTTAATCTTGGAATAACTCGGGTCCTTATTCTAAGAGTTGTTAAGTCTTCAGTTACCACTAAGTAAAAATTCTTAACAAGTATACCCTAATCCGTATGAGTCATAGCATTTATTTGCATGCATAAAACTTTCATAAGTCTATCACTTTGTATTCATAAAATCTTTGATTCCTTATAAGGTGTCGGGTCAGATAGTTAGGTATTTTAAATCTTAATTCATACTCCAAAAGGGTCTTTTGGTCATTTACCCCCAAATCTTGATTTAATTCTTCAACATATTCCAATGGTTTTCTAACTTTGTGTAATCCCTTTACACCATGATATAAAGCTCTTCATCAAATTTCATGTCATTTAGAGGTCACTTTGGTCATAAACTAGTGATACGTAATTATAGGGGCATTTTAATCATTTTACACCTACACTTGGTTTAGCCCGTTATCATAACCTAATGGTCACCAAATTTCGTACATAACCATCCAATCCATACTGAGTCTTCTTCTAAAATTTCATAGACAACATAATTCATCTAAGGTTTGTGGCTAGGCACTTCATTGAAATAAATATTCATGTGTACAATAAGGTTGGAAAACTTACATAGTTATTCACTTTTTTATTTTTTATTTTTTTACCATGATTCCATCTACTGGATCAATAGTTTTACTAGTTTCTGATTCACATTGTTCTCCAAATCATATTTTCTACCCTTAGCTAAAGGTTAACTTATTGACTTGTTTGTCTATACATCCTCAAAATCTCATTTTAAAATACGGGATCTCCGCCTACACAAGAAAATTGTTGGTAAAACTCCAAAATGACACTTTCTTTTGAACTAAATTCTTCCCTCTCCTTATCATTAAAGAAAGACAACAAAAATTTTCAGGGTAAAAACCTTCTCGAGAATTTCTCTTAAGATTCGAACCCATAGCTGATGATAGAACTAGAATAGATATTTTTTGTTTCCTACTCACACGCACTCATAACTTTGTTTCTCGATCAATCTCTAATTCTAATCTTCCTCCCCAATCAAATATTATGGTGCCGATATAGATCAAAATTTTGTTATAGTCCAATTCTAGCCGGTAATAGATACCAGGGCTTTGCAATATTTGACTGATCACGATTCTATATAGTTCATTTACTATAGAAGTTCGAGGGAATTCATTAGAGGAATGTTTTCAATTAAAATGGTTCGTTCTCTATATTTTTAATAATTAAAAAAAGAAAAAAAGAATTGTTTTCCTTTCCTCATTATTGTTTGTATTTGTATTGTTTGTAAGTGTCCACTTGATTTGGTTCCTCATTAAGGTCTCATCTCTATAGATGAATTCCATACACAAATTTGCCTATTTCCCCGCAAAATCAAGAAATTTGTAATATTTCTTCTCTTGGGCTACCTACCTCAATTCTATTAAATTTTTGGAGTCAAAATCATGACATGAAACTGGTTAAAAAAACTCCACCCTAACCCAATGCAAATTGAATGCACTAGAAATCATATGGATCTATAAACGACTTACCGTATTTGATTTGTGGTCAAGCTAGAGTTTGAGAATTTGGTAACTTTCATTGGAAACGATGTCAAATAGGCTTTTCTCTTGGTATACCTTATCTAGTATAGCCCAAAACTAATGTTCCTATAACCATAACGGAAAGACATCACAACCCTTTCAACGCCTTTGTAATATCAAGAATGGACTTAACAAAATTCTCTTCTAAAAATTGGTATTATATAAGCATGGTGGATATCCTCAGATGCCATAAAACTTGGGATACTTGAAAATCAAATTTAAAATGACCGTCTTGAAACTTTAACTATTAATACCTTTTAACCAAGTTCACATTGCAAGGAAAAATTGATTGGTAATTTTCTACAACAATTCTAAGGAGGATTACCACAAAACTTCTAGTTGATTTAGAGACAATGTCTCACTCTAATACTCGTGTATCCCCCACGCAAGTTCATCTTAAATCATGGTTTCTTAAATTTAGGTACCTTGACAATCTCGTAGTCCATATACCTCTAAAATTTTGACCAGATCGTAATGCCTCATCCAAACTGTGGCTCGATACTTTTAAATCATCTCACAACTTCCATAATTGCGGTTGTATTACTTTTTTTTTTTTTTAATTTTCAACTCGTATTAAAGCAGGAAAGTTTTTTTCTACATCTCATTACTTCCAAAGCTCATCTTCCATTAAAGGCAGTTATGTCATTTACCAATCAATTTAAGTATACATGTTTTAAACTTTTATGGTCTTTAACTCAATTTTTTTTCTTACTGATACTTTAATTTCATCTTTACTTATAAAATTTTCTTTCAGACACTACTACTTTTAATATTTATAGTATACTATAGCATATTGACATCTATCAAGCTTCTTAGGTCATTTTATTTTATCTGAAACTACTTACTCTTCAGTATACATTGGTACAGTCCTTCCCATCTCTATTGTAACGACCCTAAATTTTCACATAATCAGAGTCGCTACTAACGTCTCATGCTCATCTATAATGCGGAAATATAACTCTTACATGAACATAGTTGATAACGTAAACTTCAAAAAAACGTTTAAAACAACTCCTTCTCTGGAAAACACAACCATGGTCTTACGTGTTTAAATATGAAATACTGAAATTTAGAGAAAACAAAAAGAAATACAAAATAATTTAAAACAATGAAATGCAAAACAACCTATTCTAACTTAAGACTAGAAATTTAAATATGAATCTACCCTATGCACATGCCACAGTCTCTGCTCACGATGGCGCCGTCCTCCGTACAAGTGCGCCTTGCCCTTTACCTGAAAAACGATGTGGCACACGGCCTGAGTATTTCAAAGAATACTCAGTAAGTGGCCCCACTATAGGGGCTATGCAAATGCAAACACATGCAATCATGATTTAAGGACCTATCTCTAATCATCTTAGGGGTGGCCTCCAGTCTCGGACAAATTGGATGTGTAGTACTTCCCTACACACGACTCAAACGTGTGAGTGTGAATCCCCAGGGCGCTCGCACATCCCCTGGACCCTCTGGTCAAGCTAATCTGTAGCGACGTCTGGAGGTCAGCGGAACCCCATAGTGTCATGCATCTCATGAACACCCTCATATGTGTGCTTTCGCACCTGTGCGCATACGCGCTCATCATACGGTGCGCGTCCGCACTCATCATCTCTAGGGGAAGTAGCCCTATGCTTATGAACATACAATATGCATGAGGTCCCTCTAAATCCATCATAATGTCTCTTCTGACACAACCCTCTAGTTTCATCTCTTTGTTACTCTAGGTAACAGATACTCGTGGATATTTATATTAATATCATTTTTACGCTCTTAGGGTTGTGTCCTATGTCGATATAACGACATGATGCAATATGGCACTTATCATCATATAGCATGCTCAATATGGAAAACGTCATCATATTAAGGTAAACATCACGCAATCATCATACTCATCATATTGCCACAAAGTACATCAAAAATATCAAGTACGACATAGTTCATACATCATCGTAACTCATACAATTTTTTAGCCTATCCTATAGTAAGACCACTTACCTGGTTAGCTTATACGGATGTCACCAATTTATCCTTAATGAAAGTTCGATTTTCCCCTTTGTATCCAAGCCAACCTATATGAATCCATAGCATCAATTTCATGTTCAATTCTCTAACTCTTACCATGGTTCATGTGCTAAACTTCATGCGAGCATTAAAGACTTTGCATGGATAAAGTCTTGGAACGTTATAATATACTTCTAAATATATATACATATTATATATATATTCTATTTATATTAAGATTTCATTTTCTATTTTTTATTTCGAGTGACTGCTTTCTTGTCTTCTGATATTCTTCCTATTCTCTGCTTTTTCTCAAAATATATTATTGACTAATTTTTTAATCATTCTTATTAATCATATTATTGGTCAATCCCATCGATTCTTAATCCCAACTCTTCCCTTTTGTTTTTCTGTCCTGCTCTCTTTATTATTATTTTTTGTACTCCCTCTTTTAGTTTTGTCCTACCCTCTTTATTTATTTATTCTCTGCATTTCTTCTCTCTTTCCTTCTGATTTTGTCTCTTTATTTTTTTTTCTTTTGTCTGCATTTCTTCATGTCTCTCATTCCTTTTGATTTTGTTTACCGTATTTGGCCTCCTCTCTCTCTCTATATATATATATTTTTTTTTTTTCTCTTTTCTTTCCGATTTTGTTAACAATATTCTGGCCTCTCTCCAGCTGTGTGTCTTTTTACTGTATTCTAATTAATTTTTCTCTCCAAATCTTCCCTTTCTCTGGTTTTCCCTTTTTTTTTCTTCCTTTTAATTCTTTTATCATTCAAATGGACAGATATCACATATAAATTCTTCTTTCCAAATCTTTCATTTCTTATTTACTTCTTAATTTTTTTAAACCAAATCTTTTCTTTCCTCTGTTATGTATGTACTTCTGTCTTCCATTTTTTCTCTCTTCCATTTTTTTTCTCTCTGTTCTGTATATATATTTTTTTTATTCTATTGACAGATATTAGCCTCGACAAAAATCTAAATAGATGGGCAGTGAAAAGAGATCTGATTTTGAATAATTAGACAAAGGAAAGGAAATGATAGGATTAAATGAAAAAGAGATCTGAAATATGACTTACCTTAATAAGAAACAAGATCTCCCTCCAATAATTAAATCTACAGCTCTGTCTTAAATCTGTTGTTGGTATTTTTTTCTTTTTCTTTTTTTTTATGGTAGGAACCACCCATGAATCCTGTATTCTGATTTGGGAATCTGGTTGTTGGTATTTTTTTCTTTTTCTTTTTTTTATGGTAGGAACCACCATGAATCCTATATTCTTATTTGGGATTTTGACTGAGTTGGTTGAAGAGAGACACTTGAGAGAGGAAGGGTTAGAGGAGAGTAGTTTAGGGAAAATATTATTTTAATTATTTAATTATTATTATTATTATTATTATTATTATTATTTTCTTTGGGTCGTTACATCTATGGTCGTAAGACTATGTAGTTTATCTATGTTGAAGACGTCTAACTAAAACATATGATCTTGCTTAGCAAAATCATTTTCACGTATACACTAACATTTAGTAGCTTACTAAAACTATAGCTACTCATTCACATGAACAATCTCAGTAAATCTAAACATCATCAATACAACAATTTACATTCACATTCTATGCAAGGTAAAACTCAATACAACAATTTACATTCACATTCTATGCAAGGTAAAACATAACATATTCCACATTCTAATAAATATAGAATTAAGCCAACAATAATGGAGTAAATTATAATACAATCAATGGTGTAAAAGTCCAATTATGAGTTATATTTTATAATGACCAAGCAATAACAACATACACAATCAACGACATTTCATTTTCTTTTTATCTTAAGCAAGACATACCTAACGGAGACGGGGCATCAACGGTGGGACCATGGAACATACCAAGCCTACATCGTAGGCTAGTCTACAAGATCTATAACCTAGGGCTCTGATACCAACTGTAACGACCCAAAATTTTCTACTTAGTTTAAGGTCGCTATTGTATACGTACCATAAACATTGAATGCGGAAGACTTCATTTAAATTCTATAAAACATAACCTTTAACTTAAAACACAGCCATGGACTTACTTGTTTCGAAAACATCTTTAAAATGACACAACAAAAGACCTGAAATAAAATAAATAAGCGTTTAAGTTTAAAACATCTTATTCTAACCTAAGTCTAAGAAAATAAATACCACTATCCTATGCATGTGCCATGATCTCGAGTTGCGATGCCGTCGTCAGCCGTAGAGGAATGCCTTGCCTTAACCTGAAAAATGTAGTAGCACATGGCTTGAGTATTTAAAGAAATACTCAGTAAGTGACCCCACTATTGGGGTTAAATGCAACAATCACATGCAATGAAATGATGGAACCTAGCTTTCGTTTCATTTCGTTTTCCCTACGGTGCTGTCCTAACGGGTAATCGTGGATGTATACCATATACTCTACACACAGCCCATATCTGCGAGTATGGGCTCACCAGCTAGTTCGCACACCGCTGGGCCACTTTCCTTATCCGGTGGGTATACTCTAGGAGACCTTTATACCGGGATCCATTAGAACTAGTAACCGTCACGGCAACCCTATGCAAAGCATAACGATCGTTGTCCTACCATTGGATGTACGCGTCCGTACCCTCGTGATGGGATAGGGGTATCCCCCAAGATGCATGAACACACATAATGCATGAGGTCCCCACTACTTCTACAATTTCATTATCCTTTAATACAACCCCGCTAGATTTAAGTACATATCATATCATTTTTCATATCGTTTCAGATATCGTTCATCTTTCATATCATATCATTTATCATTCTTCCGTTCTCAAATCATACATAATTCTAACGGGGTTATATTTCATGTCGTTTATCATAGTTTCATGTCATTCATATCATGCTATATACACACAATTTAAGAGACCTAACATAACGTTCTATGCTTTTAACATAACATTTCATCATATACACATCATACCATGACATATTGCATCACAATGTATCATATCATAAACAAGTAATAACGTAAACACTTTATAGTCATATCATTCTCTAACTTATCATAGCCATAACGTTCTTATACCTATCACAGACATATCATTACGTGAACGTACTTTAGTCATATCATCACAAGAACTTAACCTAACGCTATCATTCTATCAATCTATCACAAACCTATCCCTTTCTACCCATAACCTAACCGTATTCTTCCATCAATCTCTCTTATCCATATCACTCCGGTATGTAACCTAACCTTAACGTTTCGTGAACGTATTTTACTCCTATCGTTACATTTCATTTTGTGCATCCTTCTTGTATCCTATCTCAAACATATCCTAGAACACATCGTACAGTAACTATTATCATACAATTCACATATTATAACATATACATAACATATAGGAAGCATATCGATCCACAGACGATTTACACATATCAATATATATGACAAGTGCAGAACCACAGGGCACGTGTCAATATCAAAATATAACCATGCCGATACTAAGGTCCCTTACCTGGCTAGCTTAAGTCGTTGTCACGAATATATCTTTAATTAATGTTCGATTCCATCCTTTGAAATCCGAGTCAACCTTATTGATCAGATCTATCTTCACGTAAATTTTCAATGAATCTCAACTGGGTAAAGGTCATTCACTTCTTTTTTTTTTTTTTTTCTCAAGTAAATCTTACAATTATTGTTTTTCTTTCTGTTTTTGTAGTAACTGTTACTTTCTTGCATAAGGATGGGTTGAGGAGAGATAATTGTGGGAAGGGATGAGAGGTTCGTGGAGAGGAGTGGGGAAAAGTTTTTTTATTATTTTATTATTTTTTTATTATTTTATTTTTTTTTATTATTATTATTTTAACTATTTGTATAATCATTTTTATTTGTTTATTTGTTTATTTATTTTTGGGCCACTACTGTAACGCCCCGTTAGGTTTAATATATATTAAATCAAAATACTTAATAGCATGGCGATACATTTATACGAAACTTCTACCCCGAGCACACGCAATGGAGCCGTAGACAGTCAAGTAAAATCCAATCCACGAAATAATTTGATCTATGGATAGCATCGTTGTGGTAAAGGTCGTAATGCCAGAGGAATCATTACCGCAGGGCATAGAGGGGGAGGTCATAAGCGTCTATACCGTAAAATTGATTTTCGACGGACTGAAAAAGATATATATGGTAGAATCGTAACCATAGAATACGACCCTAATCGAAATGTATATATATATATATATATATTAAAATAAAAATAACAAAATAAAGTAGGAAAAAAAAAACTGACAACCTCTCCTTAATCTCTCCCCCTCTAAAATACCTCCCTCGTCCAGTATCAAAAATACAGCCAACAAAATAGAAACAGAAAGATAATGGAGAGATGGTTAGACTAATGGAGAGATACAGAAGGAAGGTGGAGAGATGGTAGGAAGATAAAGGAAGAGAGATGGTAGAAAGATAAAGGAAGAGAGATGGTAGGAAGATAAAGGAAGAGAGATGTCATATGAAAAAAAGTTAGTAGTCGGATTTACCTTTTCTCTTTTCTTTTTTATGAATGATATTAGAAATTATTTAGATCTGAGTGGATTTACCTTTTCTCTTTTCTTTTTTATGAATGATATTAGAAATTATTTAGATCTGAGTTAGAAATTTAGAAATTATCTGTTGGAATGATCTGAATTAGAAATTATTGGAATGATTTGAATTAAAATTGGTCAGACAAAAAAAATAGATAGAAAAGAAAGAGAGAAATACACAACAGGAAGATCTGGAAAACATATTCAAATAAATAAAAAAAAAAAAGGAAGATTTTGAAACCGGATGAAAAGAGAGAGAGAAAAAAGAGAAAGACTGATAAAGGGAGGAAGATTGAGAAAACATATCAAATAAAAAAAACAATACATGGAAAGAGAGGAAGATTGAATTTGGAAATAGTAAAGCCAAACAAAATCTGGAATAGAATTAAACACAATACATGGAAAGAGAGGAAGATTGAATTTGGAAATAGTAAAGCAAAACAAAATCTGGAATAGAATTAAATGGCTGAACAAAATTAAACTATAGAGAATTAAACGATTTAGACATGGGAGCAGAGAACTCCTGGTAAGAAACTGCTTCAAAGAATTATAGAATTAAACTACGGGGAAGAATCGGATTAAAAGAAGGATTAAAAGAATTAGATTTAAATTTCTTAAAATAATTAGATATGGAGGTAGAATTGAACTGCTTAGAAAAAGAAGTAAGGTAAAAGAAAAGAAAAAAATCAAAAAAACAAAACGAAAGGGAAGATATTATGAGAGAAAAGAAAATTAGAATCGTTTGAAATTGGAAGTACAAAGATGGCAAGTATTGTAAATCAAATTAAAATATAACATAGAAGAGAAATAAAGTGAGAGAAGGAAAATGGAAGATATATATGTATCTATAGCATATAACATTAAAGGTTGAATTATCTAAGTCGCTTGAAATATTAATAATATTGACATATTTTTAATTTAAGTTTTAAGTTTTATTATCCTATATAATTTAGAAACAATGAAAACATGAAAACATGGAACTCGATTTTTATTGAGGCCGTTTAGAGCCGTATTTCACACTATTAGTTGGATTATTAATTAAAATGTGAAATACTAACAAAAGGTGACGAACGATGCGATAGGAAACAAACCTTGGCAACATTTGGTGCAGTTCTTGAGGAACGGGAGCTTACGTTAAATAAATTAGGGAATACTTCGGCTAAGGCCAACTAGGTAAGTGGCCTTACTATAGGATAGACTAAAAATTGTATGAGTTACGATGATGTATGAACTATGTCGTACGATGCGGTATATGAGTTATGATGATGTGCGGGTTACGATACTTGATGATGTTCTCAGTATATATATATTTTGATGAATGTCGTACTTGATATGTTTGATGCACTTTGTGGCAATATGATGAGTATGATGATTGCGTGACATTTACCTTAATATAATGATGTTTTCCATATTGAGCATGCTATATGATGATGAGTGCCATATTGCATCATGTCATTAGATCGACATAGGACACAACCCTAAGAGCGTGAAAATGATATTAATATAAATATCCACGAGTATGTGTTACCTAGAGTAACAAAGAGATGAGATTAGAGGGTTGTGTCAGAAGAGACATTGTGATGGATTTAGAGGGACCTCATGCATATTGTATGTTCATAAGCATAGGGCTACTTCCCCTAGAGATGATGAGTGCGGACGCGCACCGTATGATGAGAGCGAATGCACACAGGTGCGAAAGCACACAGATGAGGGTGTTCATGAGGTTCATGACACTATGGGGTTCCGCTGACCTCCGGATGTTGCTGCAGATTAGCTTGACCAGAGGGTCCAGGGGGTGTGCGAGCGCCCTGGGGATTCATACTCGCACGTGTGAGTCGTGTGTAGGGAAGTACTACACATCCAATTTGTCCGAGACTGGAGGCCACCCCGAAGATGATTAGAGATAGGTTCCTAAATCATGATTGCATGTGTTTGCATTTGCATGGCCCCTATAGTGTGGCCACTTATTGAGTATTCTTTAAAATACTCAGGCCGTGTGCCACATCATTTTTCAGGTAAAGGCAAGGCGCACTTGTACGGAGGACGACGGCACCGCGAGCAGAGACTGTGGCACGTGCATAGGGTAGATTCATATTTAAATTTCTAGTCTTAAGTTAGAATAGGTTGGTTTGCATTTCATTGTTTTAAATTATTTTGTATTTGTTTTTGTTTTCTCTAAATTTCAGTATTTCATATTTAAACACGTAAGACCATGGCTGTGTTTTCCGAAGAAGAAGTTGTTTTAAATGTTTTTTTTTGAAGTTTACGTTATCAATTATGTTTATGTAAGAGTTATATTTCCGCATTATAGATGAGCATGAGACGTTAGTAGTGACTCTGAGTATGTGAAAATTTAAGGTCGTTACAATTACAGTACGAGAACATTGTGTACTAAAAGTGTAGGCCACTCGTAAAGAGAAACAAAATAGTCATTTATTTAATTCTAAATAGAGAAACATATTTGTATGACAAATGTAATTTTATAAAGAAGTTCAAATAGAAGTTCAAATAGAAGGACATACACCTTTAATAAGGTGAGATAGTGTTAATTAGATAGTTCCAAGTGAAGCGGTTAATAGTTAACAAAAGTTGTTAACAATTTAATTTCACTTGAGAGTTGAGTGGATCATAATCAATCCTGATCATTAATTGGATAAGCCTCATCGTAGTTGGAGAATTATGAGATGATTCAATTCTACTAAAATTCAAATTGTCATGTTAGATGACCAATTTGAAGGCTTATTACTCAATAGTTTTGAGGGATGATGATGAAAGATAAATAAGTTAAAATCATAAAATCCAGGGATTTGTAGATGTTCATGATGAGATTAAACTCATAGGATATGAATGGATCTACAGAAGGAAAATTATGTATAGATGAGAAGATACATATCTTCAAAACATGACTCATGACAAATAGTTGAACTTAATAACATGACTCATGACAAAGAGTTGAACTTAATGGGAGAAAGTAACTAGAAGTAGACTTCTCTCATATTTTCATTTAGAGTCTATTATTATTCTGGGATTCATTTTTATATGAAAGATGTTAAATGAATATTTAGAATTCTTTTGTGAAAAGATATAAGGGGATGTATCTACACATATTATTATATGGATTTATTATTAAAGTTTAAAAGCAAAAGGTTTGCTAAAAAGAGTAAAAGTTCATTTTTGAAATGAATTTAACCTATAGATTTTTTAATAGAAGGTTCGATAACCTATGACTTTAAATAAATTGTAATGAGCTTGTTACAAGAAAATTATTGATTAGTGGATTTTCTCAAATTTTATGTTGATGACACATTACTCATTATGATGATCTAATCTCTCAATCTAACATAAATAGACTACCTAACCAATTCCAAATAAATGATTTGGGATAATTCTGTATCTCCTAAAAATAAAGATTTAAGGATAAACGTCAATATTGTCTCATGTATATTATATTGAATAAATTGTTGTCAAATAAATATTTGATGCAAGATGTAATAGCCCAACAATAAATAAAGAAATAAACAAATAAACAAATAAAAATAATTATAAAAATATTTAAATTAATAATAATAATAAATAAATAAATAAATTAATTAATTAATAAATAAAAACCTTTTCCCACTTCTATCCACTGACCTCTCATCACTTCCCACAATTATCTCTCCTCAACCATGCTTACCTTAGAAAATAGTTACTGCAAAAAGAAAAAGAAAAACTTGAGAAAAAAAAAAAAAGAGAATGTACTTTACCCAGTTGAGATTCACCCGAGATTTACTTGAAGATAGATCTTATCCTATTTTTTTTAGAAATCACAACTAATTATAGTTAGATCTTCATTGAATTATTAGAATCATCTAGCTTCGAGTTAGAAACTAAATGTCAATCATTTATACTATTCTAGTCAATCACGTCAGATTCCTAATATTAGATTAAATTTTTATCATTTATACTATTCGAGTCAATCACGTCAGATTAGTAATATTAGATTAAATTTTTATCATTTATACTATTCTAGTCAATCACGTCAGATTAGTAATATTACATTAAATTTTTATCAGTAGCTAAATGAATAGATTAAAGATAGAATGACCAAGAAGGATGCACAAAACAAAATGTAACGATAGGAGTAAAATACGTTCACGAAACGTTAAGGTTAGGTTACATACCGGAGTGATATGGATAAGAGAGATTGATGGAAGAATACGGTTAGGTTACGGGTAGAAAGGGATAGGTTTGTGATAGATTGATAGAACGATAGCGTTAGGTTATGTTCTTGTGATGATATGACTAAAGTGCGTTCACGTAATGATATGTCTGTGATAGGTATAAGAATGTTAAGGGATAGGTATAAGAACGTTAGCTTACATACCGGAGTGATATGAATAAGAGAGATTGATGGAAGAATACGGTTAGGTTACGGGTAGAAAGGGATAGGTTTGTGATAGATTGATAGAACGATAGCGTTAGGTTAAGTTCTTGTGATGATATGACTAAAGTACGTTCACGTAATGATATGTCTGTGATAGGTATAAGAACGTTAAGGCTATGATAAGTTGGAGAAAGATATGACTATGAAGTGTTTACGTTATTACTTGTTTATGATATGCTACATTGTGATGCAATATGTAAGGCCCACATTTTGGGCCCACGACAAAATAAATAAATAAATAAACCTAAGGTTCAGTAGGAGGAAAACCCATTACCCTAGCCGCCACCTGCCCGCTCTTTTCTTCTTTTTTTTGTTTCACGTTTCTCCCTTTAGCCACGGCCCCGCAACCGATTGCTTCCACACCATTCCGCGCCCCTTCTCATATTAGACAACATCCGCCCAACACCACATCGCCGCCGCAAGGCAACGACATCGTCGTTGCCAAAACCGACCTCAAGAGGGTTAGACGTAGCAAAGGTTCAACGCCTACGAAGGAGGAAGGCTCGATTCAAGGGGAATCGGATCGTCGTTGGTTAGGAAACGCCAAGAACGCAGCTTCTCAGGTAAGGGACTCACCTGTTGAAAATAAATGTTTTGTTTTTTTTGAAAATGGGTCGAATGGAATCGTCTATAGGCTAGGTGCTGGGTAACCCATTGCCGGGAACAATCTGATCTTTGTGTGTAATGTTATGCAACCTGGTTGACATGTATCCTGATTGCTATGTATTCTGATTGTCCTATGTTCTGATTGGCGTATGTTTTGATTGTCGTATGTTCTGATTGCCTGCATATTCTGATGGTTGCGTATTCAAATGGTTGTGTATTCGGATCGTAGGGTAATGTGGTTAGGTTGGGCAGTCGACGATATGTGTCTATTGCCGACATAATGGGCTTGTAGGTAGACATGAGTAAGGGTTGTGGTAATAGTTACTCGCTGTGTGTTTCGGGTAACTAGCCACCACTAGTCACCTTTGGGGTGATTACAAAAAAAAAGGACTGTCCAGTAATGGTTACACGCTGTGTGTATCGGGTAACCAGCCATTGATAGTCAATGGGAGGAAATAAGGAGGTGAGGTCCTCGTGGAAATGGTTACACGCTATGTGTATCGGGTAACCAGTCGTTGATAGTCAATGGGAGGAAATAAGGAGGTGAGGTCCTCGTGATAATGGTTACACGCTGTGTGTTTCGGGTAACCAACTAGGAGTATCCTCTTTAAGGATTGAAAGTGGTGGTGGCAATAATCACCTGCTGCGTGTTTTGGCTAATCGCCTTATGACGATTCATATCTTGACCCCCAATAGGGGAGTTCCTTCCTAGGTATTTTTATACTCACCCTGTTTTTTTTTAAATGATTTTTCAGGCGAAGCTGTGGCACGGAGGTGACGAGTAGGATGCCAAAGTCAGTCATGGGGCGATTCAAGAATGTTTATGTTTTTGTTTGTAGTCCCATTTTTGTGGGAGAGACGTTTCTACTCTTTTGTAATAATTTAAACTATGATGTGGACGCCTAGTTTGTGGGAGCTAGGCGGCCAACATCCGCCTTTCTTTGATTTAAATTTCCTCCTTGTTTTAAATAGTTTTAGGCTGCATTGTTTTGCTCGATTTTGAAGGGGTACCCCGCACGTGATTTTTAATAAAATTCTGCATGATTTTCATCCTTTTTCCAAATAAATTGCATTTCCTTTCATAATGACCCTGACCGCTACCGTCAGGATAAGTCAGGTCGTTACAGTTGGTATCAGAGCCAAGTTATAGGATTCTGTAGACTGCTTACATCGTAAGCCAAAGAGTCGCCCATGACTGAACGGCAAACCTCGTCACTTCCAGGTACGCTTGGCCATAAAATATGTATTGTCAAAAAAACTGAAATTACATTGGTTATCCTAATGATTTTTGTGCGCTTGTCAATCAAAATTAATGGATAATGCATGTTGCCTAATGGATGCATATGAATTGTCATGTAGTGATATTTGATTGACTATCATGTGTGGCTTTGCATACTTGTCAGGCATGAACTAGTGTAGAATACAAGGAACAAAAAAAAAAAAAAAAAAAAAAATTATGCGGTAATTAATTGTGGATTAGGAACGAAACAAGCGAAAGGATGGCTGGCCAAGTAACAAATTGGGGAGGTAAACGTGCTCGAAGCGGGTCGGCAAGGGTACAAGAGGACCCTCTTTGGGGGCCCCACTTCAAGAACAGTCAGTGAATGTGAACCCAAATCCGGAGATAGGAGTTCCCCCATCTGGTCTACCGAGAGCAAACATTGATACTACGGAAGTACCTAATATGACTATGATGATGGGACTGATGCAATCTATGGCACAGACAAATGGGCAGTTGACCCAACTGATCCCGACCTTGGCGCCAAGTGCCAGGCTGACGACCCATCACAACCCGGGAGACGTTGATGCATTACAAGAAAGCAAGTATTTTCGGGCTTTCAAACGTCGGGACCCTGAAGTATTCGAGGGAAAATCCAAGGACCCTGTCGTAGCTGAATTATGGTTGTCGGCTATTGATGAAATTTTTCGACGCATGAGGTATCTGGAGGAATATAGACTGAGTTGCGTGACTTATTTGTTACGCGAAGATGCCAAACTGTGGTGGCATTCAGCCTCCCGGGCGATTGCTGCAGACGAGGACGACATCACCTGGACACAGTTTTGAAAGGTGTTTCTTCGAAAATACTTCAAACCAGTGGTGCAATATAAGAAGCAACGCGAATTCCTAAGCATAGAGCAGGGAGACAGGTCAGTAGAGGAGTATGAGCGAGAGTTCACCCGTCTGTCCCATTTCGTCCCATTAATGGTCTCAACGGAGGAGCTGAAAGTAGAGTGTTTTGTTATGGGTTTGCTGATATCCGAGGGGTGGTGTCAGCTCACGATCCACTTGACTACGCAACGGCACTCCGACTGGCCGAGACGCTCGATGTTAAGGAATATCCAACAGAAGATGCCCAAACCCACCCAAACACGTCGGGTGACCAGAAGAGAAAGAGAGAGCAGACGTCCCCTACTTCCTCAAAGGTGTCTTGGCACCAGGCTAAGACAAATTTAAACCAAGAGTGCAGACAACCAAAGGCTTGCCCACAGAACACGCCACGTGACAGACCACGTTGCTCGAACTGTGGGAGACGTCACCCAGGACAGTGTCGGTTTAAGAACAGGGTATGCTTCAACTGTCACCAAGAAGGCCACGTTGTCACGCACTGCACCCAAGGGAGAGTAGCTAGTACCAACAGACCCCCTGGTAACCAACTGACCTCAAACCTGAGGCCAGCTCCGCAACAGGGGCGAATGTATGCTACCACTCGTCAGGAGGCAGAAAACTCCAACACTGCAGTCACAGGTACGCTCTTTATTCTTGGGTATTACGCACGGGTCTTATTTGATTCCGGGTCAACCCACTTTTTTATCTCCACTAATCTTGTAAAACACGCAAGGGTAGAAGTTGAACCGCTAGGATACGGGTTGTCTGTGGGTACCCCAGCAGGGGTAAGTATGGAAGCCTTCGAGAGGGTAAAGGACTGTCAGTTGTGTGTGTCAAACCACACGATGGATGTGACGCTGATAGTCCTAGATATGGCCAATTTTGACGTCATCTTAGGGATGGAATGGTTAGCTAAAAACCATGCATCCATCGATTGCTTCAACAAGGAGGTGATGTTCAGACCTCCTGGTCAACCAAGCTTCAAGTTCAAGGGGACCAGGGAGGGAACGGTCTCGAGGATGGTCTCGGCATTAAAGGCAAGTAAGATGTTATCTCAAGGTGCTTGGGGGATATTAGCTCATGTGGTGGAATTAGGGCGAACTGAGGCGAGCATTAACTCAGTGCCAGTAGTGAGAGAATTCGTGGACGTGTTCCCATAAGATCTCCCGGGCCTACCCCCAGAGTGTGAGATGGAATTCAAAATTGTACTTGAGCCAGGAACAACCCCTATATTCAGAGCCCCATACAGAATTGCCCCTGCTGAACTGAAGGAACTAAAGTTGCAACTTCAAGAGCTACTAAGCAAAGGCTTTATACGACCAAGTGTGTCTCCTTGGGGAGCCCCAGTGATATTTGTGAAGAAGAAGGACGGCTCTATAAGCTTATGCATGGACTATTGGGAACTTAACAAAGTGACAATTAAAAACAAGTATCCTTTGCCCCGAATCGACGACCTGTTCAACCAGTTGCAAGGAGCAGTTGTGTTCTCAAAGATTGATTAACGGTCAGGCTACCATCAGTTAAGGATTAAGGAGAGTGATATCTCAAAGACAGCCTTTCGCACGAGGTATGGACATTACGAGTTTAGGGTAATGTCGTTTGGCTTGACCAACGCTCCAGCAGCATTTATGGGGCTGATGAACAAAGTGTTCAGGGAGTTTTTAGACAACTTCGTGATCGTCTTCATCGATGATATCCTGGTGTACTCCAAGACTAGGGAACAACACGAGGAACATCTCCGGAAAGTGCTGACCACTCTGAGAACGAACAAGTTGTTTGCAAAGTTCTCCAAGTGTGAATTCTGGGCAGAACAGGTGGGATTTCTTGGGCATGTAGTTTCAAGCATAGGAATCACCGTAGACCCAACAAAGATTGAAGCGGTGACGAATTGGCCTCGCCCGACCACAGTGACGGAAGTACGAAGTTTCCTTGGACTAGCAGGGTATTATCGGCAGTTTGTGCAGGATTTCGCCAAGATCGCCACCCCCCTCACTGAGTTGACCAAGAAAGGAAAGTCGTTCACCTGGAATGATCAGTGTGAGGTTAGTTTCAAAGAACTCAAACAGAGGTTAGTATCTGCCCCGATACTCACTGTACCGTCAGGAGATGGAGGCTTTGTAGTATACAGCGATGCTTCAAAAAGGGGGTTAGGATGTGTCCTCATGCAACGTGGGAAGGTTATTGCCTATGCTTCACGTCAACTAAAAGAATACGAGCGAAACTATCCCACCCACGACCTAGAACTCGCAGCAGTGGTATTTGCATTGAAGATTTGGAGACACTACCTTTATGGAGAAAGGACCCAAATTTTCACTGACCACAAGAGCCTCAAATACTTCTTTACTCAGAAGGAGTTGAACATGAGACAACTCAGGTGGTTGGAGTTGGTTAAAGACTATGACGTGGAGATACTCTATCACCCGGGAAAGGCGAATGTGGTAGCGGATGCGTTGAGCCGAAAATCAGCACACATGCCTGCCCTAATCACTACACAAAAAGCGATCCAGCAGGATCTAGAACGCGCCGGGGTAGCGGTGGCCATGGGGGAGGTCGCCGCTCAATTGGCCCAGTTAACGATACAACCGACCTTGAGGCAACATCTTATTGATAAACAGCATGGTGATCCGGATTTGGTTGGAAAAAGACGTTTGATAGATGTCAATCAGACAGAGGAGTTTTCATTAACAGCTGATGGGGGGCTCTTGTACCATGGGCGGTTGTGTGTGCCAAATGAAGAAGAACTAAAGGTAGAAATCCTAGCCGAGGCTCACCACTCGCCATTCGCCCTGCATCCTGGCAGTACCAAGATGTATCAGGATTTGAAACGACATTATTGGTGGCGGAATATGAAACGTGATGTGGCCGAGTTCGTGAGCAAGTGTCTGGTTTGTCAACAAGTCAAAGCCCCAAGGCAGAAGCCGGCAGGGCTATTACAACCACTTAGTGTACCTGAATGGAAGTGGGAGAACATCGCCATGGACTTTATCGTGGGATTACCGAGAACGGCCAAAGGCTACACAGTTATATGGGTTGTGGTTGATAGGCTCACAAAGTCAACCCACTTCCTCCCAGGGAAGTCCACTTATTCCGTGGATAAATGGGCTCAGTTGTACTTGAAAGAGGTAACAAGATTGCACGGGGTACCGGTATCCATTGTGTCAGATAGGGATCCCCGTTTCACATCAAAGTTTTGGAAAAGCCTTCAGAAAGCGTTGGGTACACGGCTAGAGTTTAGTACAACATTCCACCCACAGATGGATGGGCAAACTGAACGTTTAAACCAGATTCTGGAGGATATGTTCCGAGCCTGTATGTTGGACTTTACCGGTAGCTGGGACACACACTTGCATCTCATAGAGTTCTCTTATAACAACAGTTATCAAGCGACGTTGGGTATGGCACCTTTCGAGGCCTTATACGGGAAGAGGTGTCGATCCCCATTGTGTTGGGATGAAGTGGGAGAACGCAAGCTGTTGGGCCCCGATTTAGTGCAAGCAACTAATGAGGCTATCAAGAAAATAAGGGCTAGAATGCGTACGGCACAAAGCAGGCAAAAGAGCTATGCAGATGTGAGACGAAGAGATTTGGAATTTGAGGTGGGAGACAAAGTATTCCTTAAGGTGGCTCCCATGAAATGCGTTTTTAGGTTCGGGCGCAAAGGGAAGTTAAGCCCACGCTTCATTGGATCATTTGAGATCTTGGAGCGAGTGGGACAAGTAGCTTACCGGTTGGCCCTACCACCTATACTCTCAGGAGTCCACAATGTGTTCCATGTATCGATGTTGCGACTATACATATCTGACCCATCACATGTGATAGATTTCAAACCTCTACGGTTGGATGAGAGTTTGAACTACGAGGAGGAACCAGTGCAAATTGTGGATAGAGAAGTGAAAACCTTACGTAATCGAGAGATCGCATTGGTCAAGGTATTATGGCGGAATCACCAACTGGAAGAAGCCACTTGGGAACGAGAGGAGGAAATGATGAGCAGATACCCTGAGCTCTTCAGAGCGGAAAGTAAGTAGTGCAAGCCTTATGTATTTAAGTGAAGCTTTCGAGGACGAAAGTTTCTTTTTGGGGGGATATTGTAAGGCCCACATTTTGGGCCCACAACAAAATAAATAAATAAATAAATAAACCTAGGATTCAGTAGGAGGAAAACCCATTACCCTAGCCGCCACCTGCCCGCTCTTTTCCTTCTTTTTTTTGTTTCACGTTTCTCCCTTCAGCCACGGCCCCGTAACCGATTTCTTCCACACCATTCCGCGCCCCTTCTCATATTAGACAACATTCGCCCAACACCACATCGCCGCCGCAAGGGAACGACATCGTCGTTGCCAAAACCGACCTCAAGAGGGTTAGACGTAGCAAAGGTTCAACGCCTGCGAAGGAGGAAGGCTCGATTCAAGGGGAATCGGATCGTCGTTGGTTAGGAAACGCCAAGAACGCAGCTTCTCAGGTAAGGGACTCACCTGTTGAAAATAAATGTTTTGTTTTTTTTGAAAATGGGTCGAATGGAATCGTCTATAGGCTAGGTGCTGGGTAACCCATTGCCGGGAACAATCTGATCTTTGTGTGTAATGTTATGCAACCTGGTTGACATGTATCCTGATTGCTATGTATTCTGATTGTCCTATGTTCTGATTGGCGTATGTTTTGATTGTCGTATGTTCTGATTGCCTGCATATTCTGATGGTTGCGTATTCAAATGGTTGTGTATTCGGATCGTAGGGTAATGTGGTTAGGTTGGGCAGTCTGACGATATGTGTCTATTGGCGACATAATGGGCTTGTAGGTAGACATGAGTAAGGGTTGTGGTAATAGTTACTTGCTGTGTGTTTCGGGTAACTAGCCACCACTAGTCACCTTTGGGGTGATTACAAAAAAAAGGACTGTCCAGTAATGGTTACACGCTGTGTGTATCTGGTAACCAGCCGTTGATAGTCAATGGGAGGAAATAAGGAGGTGAGGTCCTCGTGGAAATGGTTACACGCTGTGTGTATCGGGTAACCAGTCGTTGATAGTCAATGGGAGGAAATAAGGAGGTGAGGTCCTTATGATAATGGTTACACGCTGTGTGTTTCGGGTAACCAACTAGGAGTATCCTCTTTAAGGATTGAAAGTGGTGGTGGTAATAATCACCTGCTGCATGTTTTGGCTAATCGCCTTATGACGATTCATATCTTGACCCCCAATAGGGGAGTTCCTTATTGAGTATTTTTACACTCACCCTGTTTTTTTTTAAATGATTTTTCAGGCGAAGCTGTGGCACGGAGGTGACGAGTAGGATGCCAAAGTCAGTCATGGGGCGATTCAAGAATGTTTATGTTTTTGTTTGTAGTCCCATTTTTGTGGGAGAGACGTTTCTACTCTTTTGTAATAATTTAAACTATGATGTGGACGCCTAGTTTGTGGGAGCTAAGTGGCCAACATCAGCCTTTCTTTGATTTAAATTTCCTCCTTGTTTTAAATAGTTTTAGGCGGCATTGTTTTGCTCGATTTTAAAGGGGTACCCCGCACGTGATTTTTAATAAAATTCTGTATGATTTTCATCCTCTTTCCAAATAAATTGCATTTCCTTTCATAATGACCCTGACCGCTACCGTCAGGATAAGTCGGGTCGTTACAGTTGGTATCAGAGCCAAGTTATAGGATTCTGTAGACTGCTTACATCGTAAGCCAAAGAGTCGTCCATGACTGAACGGCAAACCTCATCACTTCCAGGTTCACGTAATGATATGTCTGTGATAGGTATAAGAACGTTAAGGCTATCATAAGTTGGAGAAAGATATGACTATGAAGTGTTTTCGTTATTACTTGTCTATGATATGCTACATTGTGATGCAATATGTCATGGTATGATGTGTATATGATGAAATGTTATGTTAAAAGCATAGAACGTTATGTTAGGTCTCTTAAATTGTGTGTATACAACATGATATGAATGACATGAAATTACGATAAATGACATGAAATATAACCCCGTTAGAGTTATGTATGATTTGAGAACGGAAGAATGAGAAACGATATGATATGAATGATGAACGATATCTGAAACGATATGAAAAATGATATGATATGTACTTAATGCTAGCGGGGTTGTATTAAAGGATAATGAAGTTGTAGAAGTAGTGGGGACCTCATGCATTATGTGTGTTCATGCATCTTGGGGGATACCCCTATCCCATCACGAGGGTACGGACGCGTACATCCAATGGTAGGACAACGATCGTTATGCTTTGCATAGCGCTGCCGTGACGGTTACTAGTTCTAACGGGTCCCGGCATAAGGGGCTCCCAGAGTATGTCCACAGGATATGAAAAGTGGCCTAGCAGTGTGCGAATTAGCTGGTGAGCCCATACTCGCACGTATGGGCTGTGTGTAGAGTATATGGTACACGTCCACGATTACCCGTTAGGACAGCACCGTAGGGAAAACGAAACGAAACTAAACAAAAGATAGGTCCCATCGTTTCATTGCATGTGATTGTTGCTTTTAACCCCAATAATGGGGTCACTTACTATGTATTTCTTTAAATACTCAAGTCATGTGCTACTATATTTTTCAGGTTAAGGTAAGGCATTACTGTATGGCTGACGACGGCATCGCAACTCGAGATCATGGCACATGCATAGGACAGTGGTATTTATTTTCTTAGATTTAGGCTAAAATAGGATTGTAATAGCCCAAAAATAAATAAAGAAATAAAGAAATAAAAATAATTATAAAAATAGGTAAAATAATAATAATAAATAAATAAATAAATAAATAAAAATAAAAATAAAAAATAAATAAAAATATTTCCCCACTCCTCTCCCCTAACCTCTCGTCCCTTCCCACACTTATCTCTCCTCAACCATTCCTACCAAAAAACAACAATGGTTTGAGGAGAAGTAAAATGGGCTGTGCACATTTAGAGATTTTTGTCAGTTATTACAGTAAAATCTTATCTCAGATTTTCTTTTCTTTTCTAGTTATGTTATAAGAAATTAATTTAGGATCAAATCTTGTTTCATATCTTAACAGTTCCAGTAATAATAACATCCCATATCCATTAGATTTTTGTTAGCATTTTAAGTTATACCAGATAAGGTTATAAAGTTAGATTAATAAAATTTTAGTTGGCAGATCTATAAACTAGAAGATCGTATCCAACCAATCCACTTACAATTGAACTTACAGTTGGCCAGTAATATCTGTTTACACAATTGAAAAACCTACTTACATAATTAAAATAATTAGAGAGAGAGAGAGACAGGGAGATTGAGAAAAGATTTGTTGAACGGGATTTAACAATAAAATAGGAAATATCAAAGAGCAATTTGCTCCTTCAAATTTTGTCTAACACCAAATATCAGAATTTTAATATGTTGTTCAATGTAAATTAGAGAAATAATTTTATAGAGTTCAAACTTGAAACTAATGCCATGAGCTCATATAGGTTGACTCAGATTTCAAAGAACGGAATCAAACTTTCATTAAAGATATATTTTGTGACAACGACTTAAGCTAGCCAGGTAAGTGACCTTACTATCGGCATGGTTATATTTTATGTTGACACGTGCCCGTGGTTCTGCACGTGTCATATATATTGATATGTGTGAATTCTCTGTGGATCGATATGCTTCCTATATGTTATGTTATGTTATAATATGTGGTTTGTATGATAATAATTATGGTACGATGTGCTGAAGGATATGTTTGAGATAGGATACGAGAAAGATGCACAAAACGAAATGTAATGATAGAAGTAAGATACGTTCATGAAACGTTAAGGTTAGGTTACATACTGGAGTGCTATGGATAGGAGAGATTGATGAAAGAATACGGTTAGGTTATAGGTAGAAAGGGGTAGGTTTGTGACAGATTGATAGAACAATAACGTTAGGGTACGTTCTTGTGACGATATGACTAAGGTACGTTACGTAGTGATATGTCTGTGATAGGTATAAGAACGTTATGGCTATGGTAAGTTAGAGAACGATATGACTATGAAGTGTTTACGTTATGACTTGTTTATGATATGATACATTGTATGCTAGGTTATTGTGCTTAAGTACGTAGTTATGTGAACGTAAATGTATGCTATGTATGCTTTGAGTTTGATGTGATGTGTAATGCATGTAACGATATGAGGTCCTTGAATGATTATGGCATGTTTGTATGGAATATGTGAATGTGAACAACATGAATTGTATGAAATGAAACACGGTAAACTGTCTTGAACCATAACCCCGATAGAAATGTGTATGAAATGTGAAATGAAACTGAGAATGACATGAAGCCTGGAACGTGACAGGGGGGTTATGATCATTAAAGATAAATATAGAAATAGGAGGACCTAATGCATTATGTGTGTTCATGCATCTGGGGGGATACCCCCATCCCATCACGAGGGTACGAACGCGTACATCCAATGGTAGGACAACGATCGTTCTGCATTGCATAGCGCTGCCGTGACGGTTCTAGTTTCAACGGGTCCCGGCATAAGGGGCTCCCAGAGTATGCCCACCAGATAAGGACAGTGGCCCAGCGGTTTGCGAACTAGCTGGTGAGCCCATAATCGCACGTATGGGCTGTGTGTAGAGTATATGGTACACGTCCACTATTATCCGTTAGGACAGCACCGTAGGGAAAATGAAACGAAACGAAAGTTAGGTCCCATCATTTCATTGCATGTGATTGTTGCATTTAACCCCAATAGTGGGGTCACTTATTGAGTATTTCTTTAAATAATCAAGCTATATGCTACTACATTTTTCAGGTTAAGGCAAGGCATTCCTGTACGGCTGACGACGGCATTGCAACTCGAGATCATGGCACATGCATAGGATAGTGGTATTTATTTTCTTAGACTTAGGATAGAATAGGATGTTTTAAACTTGAACGCTTATTTATTTTATTTCGGGTCTTTTGTTTTGTCGTTTTAAAGATGCTCTCGAAACACGTAAGTCCATGGCTGTGTTTTAAGTTAAAGGTTATGTTTTATGGAATTTAAATGAACTCTTCCGCATTCAATGTTTATGGTACGTATACAGTAACGACCTTAAATTAAGTAGAAAATTTTGGAGGTTAGACCTCATAGTTTCACTTTATATGTTTTACACATTTTTTCACATCACTTTAGCATGGCATATATTGAATGATCTTTTTTTATGTGAACTTTTTATATTGAAAAATGTTATCCGTTTTCATGTCACTTTGTTAGGATGAAAAACTATTCAAGAACTTGAGGGATTAATGTTTGATTTCTTACTTATTTGGCCCCTTTCAGGTGGATATAAACCTCTAACAAATAGATAATATTTTTATAAACCTATGACAAATAGTTTGAACTTTTAAAATATCTAATATATTGTTGCTTTAATATTTCTGTTAAGTTAATACTCACCAACATAAAACGAGTTCCACGAAATTTGAATTTGGGTTACTTGATTCAGAGTCCAATGTCCTAACCAACTAGACCATGAGACCACAAATGTTTATAAAATTTGTGTGTAATAAATCTTTGAACTTTAAAAAATAAATTGTATTTTCGTATACTTTCAAAACTTTGAAAATGATTAATGTGTCCCCATTTTTTTAGTTTTGTATTTGATAGGTTTCAACACATTAAAATGAATTAATCGATTAGATCACGTGTATAATTATTCTACCATTCTTTTTCAGCCATACGATACAAAATATGGTTAAAAAAAGTTGTTAAATAAGTATTTGGATTATTGGATTTGGGACCCTATCATCATTATTTCGGTATTAATCGATTAGATCACGTATAATTATTCTACCATTCTTTTTCAGCCCTACGATAAAAAATATGGTTAAAAAAGTTGTTAAATAAGTATTTGGATTATTGGATTTGGGACCCTATCATCATTATTTCGGTCATTTATTTGATCTTTCAAATATTATTAATGAAGAAATGGATATTAATGAAATCCATGTGCAAGGATTGTTATCATAAATTTTAGTTTTAAAAAGATGCAAAGTTTGATTATTCTAAAATTATTTATACTAGGTGTAATGACCATTGACAAGAGAAATAAACTTATGTAAAGTTTTCGTTTCTTGGTTTACCTGCTTATCCTTATCCAATGACCACCAAATTTCATATATAACTTCAACAAGCTATAAGATGCTCAACATTGAATTTCATAGGCAGAGGATTTCATTTAGTGGGTTGTTTTAACGTTACTTAAATTTCGAGTAATTTGATAAGTTTAGAGCCTTAACTCACCGCTTTTTGAGTTTTTCTTTCATATATCCTTAATTTGTATTTGATTTAGGGTTCATATGAAAACCCAAGCGATTGCTACAAGTATTTCTTAAGAAAACTTCAAGGTGGCTACTTACCTCGTTGTCGATGTTCAGGACTTCTGTTCTCGAGCTTCCAATATTCAAATTACCTCAAATTTTCTTCCACAGAATCCTGATTGGGTCTAGTTTCTAGAACCATAAATTTTTCATAAGATTTGGTCGGCAAGGGAGTTAAAATTAGGAAAACTCAAGAAAAGTTGGGAAGTTTAAGCCTCTCATCTCACTTTTTAGCTCTTCCATCGATCGCACACATAATCGTCCTTGAGATAGCAGACTAACATATGTCGACTTGGAGAAATTGTCCACAAAACCTATGTTAACTGTTAAAAATATCCTTGTTAAATGAGGTCCCCTCGTCGAGATTCCATAATCCAATGTCAAAATGTAGGATAGATTGTCAGTTGATCCATCTATGCTACAACTCCTTTGCTCATTACTGCTATCTCCGCTTGCATAAAATCTATCTGCACTCGTGTCTCTCTATTCATCATGGCCGACGAGTGGGCCGTCGTTCAGCTTAGGGTATCAATGACTATGTTTTCATTTGGGATAGTATTGGATGTCTATATCGTAGTCCTTCACCAGCTCTAGCCATCTTTTTTATCTCATGTTCAGTTCCTTTTGGGTGAAAAAAACTACTTCAAGATCTTGTGGTCAATGTAGATATGAGTATTTTCTCCATACAAGTAGTGCCCACATATTTTAAGTGCCAACACCATTGCAACCAACTGACACGAGGTATAGACAATCATCTTTCTATGTGGCATCAATACACATCCTAACCCTTTATTAGAAGCATCACTATAAATCACATATACTCCTGAGCTCTCCTGGACCGTGGGCACTAGAGCCGACAATAACCTCTATTTCAGATCTTAGAAGCTGGCCTCATAAGCATCATTCCATATAAACGGAACACCCTTCCCAGTCAACTACGTGAGCGGTGAAGCTATCTTAGCAAAATCTTGCACAAACTAGTATCCTACAAATTCCAGAAACCTCATCCTTCGATAAACGGAACACCCTTCCCATTCATTCGGTGACTGTACTCAGGCGAGCCCACTTAGTGATAGCTTCCACTATTGCGATGTCTACTCAAACCTCATCCTTCGACACCACGTGTCCTAAGAATGGGTCATAACATAGCCAAAATTCACACTTGGAGAACTTGACGAACAACTTATTTACCCCAAAATCGAGGAACTTAAGAAGATGAACCTTGTGTTCTTGATCTGTTTTCGAGGACACAAGGATGTCGTGTATGAACACAATGACACACGAGTCAAAAAATCCCTTGAATACCTAATTCATCAACTCCATGAATACCATGGGGGCGATGGTGAGAACAAACGAACTAATCACAAACTCATAGTCATCCTACCTCGTTCGCAATGTTGTCCTAAATACATCTCCATCTCCCTCTCTAGTCTTAATTTGGTAGTATCGTAATTGAGATATATCTTAAAAAACATAGTCTGATTTCATGGTTGATTTAAAGCTGCTCTGTGAAACATGGCTCACACGGTTTCCTTAAACTCTAAGGGCGATGGACACTAGGCCTTCGCCCAAAGTCCATAGCCCAACTCCTTACTAAGAATGGACAGGACGAAAACTACTCCAAAAACTCTAACCATGCCGCGGTTTCCTTAAACTCTAAGGGCAATGGACACTAGGCCTTTGCCCGGAGTCCATAGCCCACGAAAACTACTCCAACAACCCTAACCATGCCTCACGCGGTTTCCTTAAACTATAAGGGCAATGGACACTAGGCCTTCGCCCAAAGTCCATAGCCCAACTCCTACCTTAAAATGGACAAAACTACTCCAACAACTCTAACCAATGGGCTGAGCCAAGCTCCAACTACATTGTTGCCCCCACATAGGTTACAAGCTCATATTACCAAGTTCGACGATTTAATTAAGACAATGACTACTTTATGAAGACTACATCCAATTTTAAATCTATCAATGTGGGATTGTTGTAGCACAGAAATGTATCTCATATTTAGAGGTAAAATAGATAGCCTCCGCCCAAAGCCCATAGCCCAACTCCCTACTCGGAATGGACAAGCCAAAGAACAACTCCAAAAACCTTAACCAATGGGCTGAGCCAATCTCCAACAACTTTGTTGCCCCCATATGGGTTACAAGCTCACATTACCAAGCTCGACGATTTCCTTAAGACAAGGACTAATTTATGAAGACTACATCCAATTTTAAATCTATCAATGTGGGATTGTTGTAAAGGAGAAATCTATCATATTTACCGGTAAAAAAATAATACATTCATTCAGAACAAGTGGCTAGATCGATGTCCATATTCCGAGCACCAAAAAATATATGTAAAAAAAAAAAAAGTGGATGTCAGGTTGAGGACTACCAAGAGGTTTATATTGGGCCTAGGAGAATCGACGAGCTATCCTTCCACCGACAAGAGCGGAAGGTTACGCTGCTCTGTGAAACCAGCCTCACGCGGTTTCCTTCAACTCTAAGGGCCATGGACACTAGGCCTTTGCCCAAAGCTCATAGCCCATCTCCCTACTTGGGATGGACAGGCCAAAGAACAACTCCAACAACCCTAACCAATCGGCTGAGCCAACCTCCAACCACTTTGTTGCCCCCATATGGGTTACAAGCTCACATTACCAAGCTCGGCGACTTCCTTACGACAAGGACTAATTTAGGAAGACTACATTCAATTTTAAATCTATCAATGTCGGATTGTTCTAAAGGAGAAATCTATCATATTACAGGTAAAAAAATAATACATTCATTCAGAACAAGTGGCTAGCTTGATGTCCATAGTCCGAGCCAACAAAAATATATTAAAAAAAAAAAAGTGGATGTCATGTTGAGGACTACCAAGAGGTTTATATTGGGCCTAGGAGAATCGACCCGCTATCCTTCGACCGACAAGAGCGGAAGGTTACGCTGCTCTGTGAAACCAGCCTCACGCGGTTTCCTTCAACTCTAAGGGCCATGGACACTAGGCATTCGTCCAAAGCTCATAGCCCAACTCTCTACTTGGAATGGACAGGCCAAAGAACAACTCCAACAACCCTAACCAATGGGCTGAGCCAACTTCCAACCACTTTGTTGCCCCCATATGGGTTACAAGCTCACATTACCAAGCTCGGCGACTTCCTTAAGACAAGGACTACTTTATGAAGACTACATCCAATTTTAAATCTATCAATGTGGGATTGTTTTAAAGGAGAAATCTATCATATTTACAGGTAAAAAAATAATACATTCATTCATCACAAGTGGCTAGCTCGATGTCCATAGTCCGAGAACCAAAGAATATATGTAAAAAAAAAAGTGGATGTCAGGTTGAGGATTACCAAGAGTTTTATATTGGGCCTACGAGAATCGACCCGCTATCCTTCCACCGACAAGAGCGGAAGGTTACGCTGCTCCGTGAAACAAGCCTCAGCGGTTTCCTTCAACTCTAAGGACCATGGACACTAGGCCTTCGCGCAAAGCCCATAGCCCAACTCCCTACTTGGAATTGACAGGCCAAAGAACAACTCCAACAACCCTAACCAATGGGCTGAGCCAACCTCCAACCACTTTGTTGCCCCCATATGGGTTACAAGCTCACATTACCAAGCTCGGCGACGCCCTTTCGACAAGGACTACTTTATGAAGACTACATCAAATTTTAAATCTATCAATGTGGGATTGTTTTAAAGGAGAAATCTATCATATTTACAGGTAAAAAAAATAATACATTCATTCATAACAAGTGGCTAGCTGAGAATCGACCCGCAATCCTTCCACCGACAAGAGCGGAAAGGTTACGCTGCTCTGTGAAACCAGCCACACGCGGTTTCCTTAAACTCTAAGGACCATGGACACTAGGCCTTCGCCCAAAGTCCATAGCCCAACTCCCTACTTGGAATGGACAGGCCAAAGAACAAATCGACCCGCTATCCTTCCACCGACAAGAGCGGAAGGTTACGCTGCTCTGTGAAACCAGCCTCACGCGGTTTCCTTCAACTCTAAGGACCATGGACACTAGGCCTTCGCCCAAAGTCCATAGCCCAACTCCCTACTTGGAATGGACAGGCCAAAGAACAACTCCAACATCCTAACCAATGGGCTGAGCCAACCTCCAACCACTTTGTTGCCCCCATATGGGTTACAAGCTCACATTACCAAGCTCGGCGACGCCCTTTCGACAAGGACTACTTTATGAAGACTACATCAAATTTTAAATCTATCAATGTGGGATTATTTTAAAGGAGAAATCTATCATATTTACAGGTAAAAAAAATAATACATTCATTCATAACAAGTGGCTAGCTGAGAATCGACCCGCAATCCTTCCACCGACAAGAGCGGAAAGGTTACGCTGCTCTGTGAAACCAGCCTCACGCGGTTTCCTTAAACTCTAAGGACCATGGACACTAGGCCTTCGCCCAAAGTCCATAGCCCAACTCCCTACTTGGAATGGACAGGCCAAAGAACAAATCGACCCGCTATCCTTCCACCGACAAGAGCGGAAGGTTACGCTGCTCTGTGAAACCAGCCTCACGCGGTTTCCTTAGCCTCTAAGGACCATGGACACTAGGCCTTCGCCCAACGTCCATAGCCCAACTCCCTACTTGGAATGGACAGGCCAAAGAACAACTCCAACATCCTAACCAATGGGCTGAGCCAACCTCCAACCACTTTGTTGCCCCCATATGGGTTACAAGCTCACATTACCAAGCTCGGCGATGTCCTTAAGACAATGACTACTTTATGAAGACTACATCCAATTTTAATTCTATCAATGTGGGATTGTTGTGAAGGAGAAATCTATCATATTTACAGGTAAAATAGATAAATAATTTCATTCAGAACAAGTGGATAGCTCGATGTCCATAGTCCGAGCCAGCAAAAATAGATTTAAAAAATAAAAATAAGTGGATGTCAGGTTGAGGACTACCAAGAGGTTTATATTGGGCCTAGGAGAATCGACCCGCTATCCTTCCACCGACAAGAGCGGAAGGTTACGCTGCTCTGTGAAACCAGCCTCACGCGGTTTCCTTCAACTCTAAGGACCATGGACACTAGGCCTTCGCCCAAAGTCCATAGCCCAACTCCCTACTTGGAATGGACAGGCCAAAGAACAACTCCAACATCCTAACCAATGGGCTGAGCCAACCTCCAACCACTTTGTTGCCCCCATATGGGTTACAAGCTCACATTACCAAGCTCGGCGATGTCCTTAAGACAATGACTACTTTATGAAGACTACATCCAATTTTAATTCTATCAATGTGGGATTGTTGTGAAGGAGAAATCTATCATATTTACAGGTAAAATAGATAAATAATTTCATTCAGAACAAGTGGATAGCTCGATGTCCATAGTCCGAGCCAGCAAAAATATATTAAAAAAAAAAAGTGGATGTGAGGTTGAGGACTACCAAGAGGTTTATATTGGGCCTAGGAGAATCGACCCGCTATCCTTCTACCGACAAGAGCGGAAGGTTACGCTGCTTTGTGAAACCAGCCTCACGCAGTTTCCTTCAACTCTAAGGACCATGGACACTAGGCCTTCGCCCAAAGCCCATAGCCCAACTCCCTACTTGGAATGGACAGGCCAAAGAACAACTCAAACAACCCTAACCAATGGACTGAGCCAACCTCCAACCACTTTGTTGCCCCCATATGGGTTACAAGCTCACATTACCAAGCTCGGCGATGTCCTTAAGACAATGACTACTTTATGAAGACTTCATCCAATTTTAATTCTATCAATGTGGGATTGTTGTAAAGGAGAAATCTATCATATTTACAGTTAAAATAGATAAATAATTTTATTCAGAACAAGTGGATAGCTCGATGTCCATAGCCCGAGCCAGAAAAACTATATTAAAAAAAAAAAAAAGTGGATGTCAGGTTTAGGACTACCAGGAGGTTTATATTGGGCCTAAGAGAATAGACCCGCTATCCTTCCACCGACAAGAGCGGAAGGTTACGCTGCTCTGTGAAACCAGCCTCACGCGGTTTCCTTCAACTCTAAGGACCATGGACACTAGGCCTTCGCCCAAAGCCCATAGCCCAACTCCCTACTTGGAATGGACAGGCCAAAGAACAACTCAAACAACCCTAACCAATGGACTGAGCCAACCTCCAACCACTTTGTTGCCCCCATATGGGTTACAAGCTCACATTACCAAGCTCGGCGATGTCCTTAAGACAATGACTACTTTATGAAGACTTCATCCAATTTTAATTCTATCAATGTGGGATTGTTGTAAAGGAGAAATCTATCATATTTACAGTTAAAATAGATAAATAATTTTATTCAGAACAAGTGGATAGCTCGATGTCCATAGCCCGAGCCAGAAAAACTATATTAAAAAATAAAAAAAGTGGATGTCAGGTTTAGGACTACCAGGAGGTTTATATTGGGCCTAAGAGAATAGACCCGCTATCCTTCCACCGACAAGAGCGGAAGGTTACGCTGCTCTGTGAAACCAGCCTCACGCGGTTTCCTTCAACTCTAAGGACCATGGACACTAGGCCGTCGCCCAAAGTCCATAGCCCAACTCCCTACTTTGAATGGACAAGCCAAAGAACAACTCCAACAACCCTAACCAATGGGCTGAGCCAATCTCCAACCACTTTGTTGCCCCCATATGGGTTACAAGCTCACATTACCAAGCTCGGCGATGTCCTTAAGACAATGACTACTTTATGAAGACTACATCCAATTTTAATTCTATCAATGTGGGATTCTTGTGAAGGAGAAATCTATCATATTTACAGGTAAAATAGATAAATAATTTCATTCAGAAAAAGTGGATAGCTCGATGTCCATAGTCCGAGCCAGCAAAAATATATTAAAAAAAAAAAGTGGATGTCAGGTTGAGGACTACCAAGAGGTTTATATTGGGCCTAGGAGAATCGACCCGCTATCCTTCCACCGACAAGAGCGGAAGGTTACGCTACTCTGTGAAACTAGCCTCACGCGGTTTCCTTCAACTCTAAGGACCATGGACACTAAGCCTTCGCGAAAAGCCCATAGCCCAACTCCCTACTTGGAATGGACAGGCCAAAGAACAACTCCAACAACCCTAACCAATGGGCTGAGCCAACCTCCAACCACTTTGTTGCCCCCATATGGGTTAAAAGCTCACATTACCAAGCTCGGCAATGTCCTTAAGACAATGACTACTTTATGAAGACTACATCCAATTTTAATTCTATCAATGTGGGATTGTTGTGAAGGAGAAATCTATCATATTTACGATTTAAAATATAAAAATAAGTGGATGTCAGGTTGAGGACTACCAAGAGTTTTATATTGGGCCTAGGAGATACGACCCGCTATCCTTCCACCGACAAGAGCGGAAGGTTACGCTGCTCTGTGAAACCAGCCTCACGCGGTTTCCTTCAACTCTAAGGACCATGGACACTAGGCCTTCGCCCAAAGTCCATAGCCCAACTCCCTACTTGGAATGGACAGGCCAAAGAACAACTCCAACAACCCTAACCAATGGGCTGAGCCAACCTCCAACCACTTTGTTGCCCCCATATGGGTTACAAGCTCACATTACCAAGCTCGGCGATGTCCTTAAGACAATGACTACTTTATGAAGACTACATCCAATTTTAATTCTATCAATGTGGGATTGTTGTGAAGGAGAAATCTATCATATTTACAGGTAAAATAGATAAATACATTCATTCTGAACAAGTGGCTAGCTCGATGTCCATAGTCCGAGCACCAAAGAATATATGTAAAAAAAAATAAAAAAAGTGAATGTCAGGTTGAGGATTACCAAGAGGTTTATATTTGGCCTAGGAGAATCGACCCGCTATCCTTCCACCGACAAGAGCGGAAGGTTACGCTGCTCTGTGAAACCAGCCTCACGCAGTTTCCTTCAACTCTAAGGACCATGGACACTAGGCCTTCGCCCAAAGCCCATAGCCCAACTCCCTACTTGGAATGGACAGGCCAAAGAACAACTCCAACAACCCTAACCAATGGGCTGAGCCAACCTCCAACCACTTTGTTGCCCCCATATGGGTTACAAGCTCACATTACCAAGCTCGGCGATGTCCTTAAGACAATGACTACTTTATGAAGACTACATCCAATTTTAATTCTATCAATGTCGGATTGTTGTGAAGGAGAAATCTATCATATTTACAGGTAAAATAGATAAATAATTTCATTTAGAACAAGTGGATAGCTCGATGTCCATAGTCCGAGCCAGAAAAACTATATTAAAAAAAAAAAAAAAAGTGGATGTCAGGTTGAGGACTACCAAGAGGTTTATATTGGGCCTAGGAGAATCGACCCGCTATCCTTCCACCGACAAGAGCGGAAGGTTACAATGCTCTGTGAAACCAGCCTCACGCGGTTTCCTTCAACTCTAAGGACCATGGACACTAAGCCTTCGCGCAAAGCCCATAGCCCAACTCCCTACTTGGAATGGACAGGCCAAAGAACAACTCCAACAACCCTAACAATTGGGCTGAGCCAACCTCCAACCACTTTGTTGCCCCCATATGGGTTACAAGCTCACATTACCAAGCTCGGCGATGTCCTTAAGACAATGACTACTTTATGAAGACTACATCCAATTTTAATTCTAACAATGTGGGATTGTTGTGAAGGAGAAATCTATCATATTTACAGGTAAAATAGATAAATAATTTCATTCAGAACAAGTGGATAGCTCGATGTCCATAGTCCGAGCCAGCAAAAATAGATTTAAAATATAAAAATAAGTGGATGTCAGGTTGAGGACTACCAAGAGTTTTATATTGGGCCTAGGAGATACGACCCGCTATCCTTCCACCGACAAGAGCGGAAGGTTACGCTGCTCTGTGAAACCAGCCTCACGCGGTTTCCTTCAACTCTAAGGACCATGGACACTAGGCCTTCGCCCAAAGTCCATAGCCCAACTCCCTACTTGGAATGGACAGGCCAAAGAACAACTCCAACAACCCTAACCAATGGGCTGAGCCAACCTCCAACCACTTTGTTGCCCCCATATGGGTTACAAGCTCACATTACCAAGCTCGGCGATGTCCTTAAGACAATGACTACTTTATGAAGACTACATCCAATTTTAATTCTATCAATGTCGGATTGTTGTGAAGGAGAAATCTATCATATTTACAGGTAAAATAGATAAATAATTTCATTCAGAACAAGTGGATAGCTCGATGTCCATAGTCCGAGCCAGAAAAACTATATTAAAAAAAAAAAAAAAAAGTGGATGTCAGGTTGAGGACTACCAAGAGGTTTATATTGGGCCTAGGAGAATCGACCCGCTATCCTTCCACCGACAAGAGCGGAAGGTTACAATGCTCTGTGAAACCAGCCTCACGCGGTTTCCTTCAACTCTAAGGACCATGGACACTAAGCCTTCGCGCAAAGCCCATAGCCCAACTCCCTACTTGGAATGGACAGGCCAAAGAACAACTCCAACAACCCTAACAATTGGGCTGAGCCAACCTCCAACCACTTTGTTGCCCCCATATGGGTTACAAGCTCACATTACCAAGCTCGGCGATGTCCTTAAGACAATGACTACTTTATGAAGACTACATCCAATTTTAATTCTAACAATGTGGGATTGTTGTGAAGGAGAAATCTATCATATTTACAGGTAAAATAGATAAATAATTTCATTCAGAACAAGTGGATAGCTCGATGTCCATAGTCCGAGCCAGCAAAAATAGATTTAAAATATAAAAATAAGTGGATGTCAGGTTGAGGACTACCAAGAGTTTTATATTGGGCCTAGGAGATACGACCCGCTATCCTTCCACCGACAAGAGCGGAAGGTTACGCTGCTCTGTGAAACCAGCCTCACGCGGTTTCCTTCAACTCTAAGGACCATGGACACTAGGCCTTCGCCCAAAGTCCATAGCCCAACTCCCTACTTGGAATGGACAGGCCAAAGAACAACTCCAACAACCCTAACCAATGGGCTGAGCCAACCTCCAACCACTTTGTTGCCCCCATATGGGTAACAAGCTCACATTACCAAGCTCGGCGATGTCCTTAAGACAATGACTACTTTATGAAGACTACATCCAATTTTAATTCTATCAATGTGGGATTGTTGTGAAGGAGAAATCTATCATATTTACAGGTAAAATAGATAAATACATTCATTCAGAACAAGTGGCTAGCTCGATGTCCATAGTCCGAGCGCCAAAGAATATATGTAAAAAAAAATAAAAAAAGTGAATGTCAGGTTGAGGATTACCAAGAGGTTTATATTTGGCCTAGGAGAATCGACCCGCTATCCTTCTACCGACAAGAGTGGAAGGTTACGCTGCTCTGTGAAACCAGCCTCACGCAGTTTCCTTCAACTCTAAGGACCATGGACACTAGGCCTTCGCCCAAAGCCCATAGCCCAACTCCCTACTTGGAATGGACAGGCCAAAGAACAACTCCAACAACCCTAACCAATGGGCTGAGCCAACCTCCAACCACTTTGTTGCCCCCATATGGTTACAAGCTCACATTACCAAGCTCGGCGATGTCCTTAAGACAATGACTACTTTATGAAGACTACATCCAATTTTAATTCTATCAATGTGGGATTGTTGTGAAGGAGAAATCTATCATATTTACAGGTAAAATAGATAAATAATTTTATTCAGAATAAGTGGATAGCTCGATGTCCATAGTCCGAGCAAGAAAAACTATATTAAAAAAAAAAAAAAAAGTGGATGTCAGGTTGAGGACTACCAAGAGGTTTATATTGGGCCTAGGAGAATCGACCCGCTATCCTTCCACCGACAAGAGCGGAAGGTTACGCTGCTCTGTGAAACCAGCCTCACGCGGTTTCCTTCAACTCTAAGGACCATGGACACTAAAGCCTTCGCGCAAAGCCCATAGCCCAACTCCCTACTTGGAATGGACAGGCCAAAGAACAACTCCAACAACCCTAACCAATGGGCTGAGCCAACCTCCAACCACTTTGTTGCCCCCATATGGGTTACAAGCTCACATTACCAAGCTCGGCGATGTCCTTAAGACAATCACTACTTTATGAAGACTACATCCAATTTTAATTCTATCAATGTGGGATTGTTGTGAAGGAGAAATCTATCATATTTACAGGTAAAATAGATAAATAATTTCATTCAGAACAAGTGGATAGCTCGATGTCCATAGTCCGAGCCAGCAAAAATAGATTTCAAATATAAAAATAAGTGGATGTCAGGTTGAGGACTACCAAGAGTTTTATATTGGGCCTAGGAGATACGACCCGCTATCCTTCCACCGACAAGAGTGGAAGGTTACGCTGCTCTGTGAAACCAGCCTCACGCGGTTTCCTTCAACTCTAAGGACCATGGACACTAGGCCTTCGCCCAAAGTCCATAGCCCAACTCCCTACTTGGAATGGACAGGCCAAAGAACAACTCCAACAACCCTAACCAATGGGCTGAGCCAACCTCCAACCACTTTGTTGCCCCCATATGGGTTACAAGCTCACATTACCAAGCTCGGCGATGTCCTTAAGACAATCACTACTTTATGAAGACTACATCCAATTTTAATTCTATCAATGTGGGATTGTTGTGAAGGAGAAATCTATCATATTTACAGGTAAAATAGATAAATACATTCATTCAGAACAAGTGGCTAGCTCGATGTCCATAGTCCGAGCACCAAAGAATATATGTAAAAAAAAATAAAAAAAAGTGGATGTCAGGTTGAGGATTACCAAGAGGTTTATATTGGGCCTAGGAGAATCGACCCGCTATCCTTCCACCGACAAGAGCGGAAGGTTACGCTGCTCTGTGAAACCAGCCTCATGCGGTTTCCTTCAACTCTAAGGGCCATGTTTACTAGGCCTTCGCGCAAAGCCCATAGCCCAACTCCCTACTTGGAATGGATAGGCCAAAGAACAACTCCAACAACCCTAACCAATGGGCTTAGCCAACCTCCAACCACTTTGTTGCCCCCATATGGGTTACAAGCTCACATTACCAAGCTCGGCGATGTCCTTAAGACAATGACTACTTTATGAAGACTACATCCAATTTTAATTCTATCAATGTGGGATTGTTGTGAAGGAGAAATCTATCATATTTACTGGTAAAATAGATAAATAATTTCATTCAGAACAAGTGGATAGCTCGATGTCCATAGTCCGAACCAGCAAAAATAGATTTAAAAAAAAAAAAAAAGTGGATGTCAGGTTGAGGACTACCAAGAGGTTTATATTGGGCCTAGGAGAATCGACCCGCTATCCTTCCACCGACAAGAGCGGAAGGTTACGCTGCTCTGTGAAACCAGCCTCACGCGGTTTCGTTCAACTCTAAGGACCATGGACACTAGGCCTTCGCCCAAAGTCCATAGCCCAACTCCCTACTTGGAATGGACAGGCCAAAGAACAACTCCAACAACCCTAACCAATGGGCTGAGCCAACCTCCAACCACTTTGTTGCCCCCATATGGGTTACAAGCTCACATTACCAAGCTCGGCGATGTCCTTAAGACAATGACTACTTTATGAAGACTACATCCAATTTTAATTCTATCAATGTGGGATTGTTGTGAAGGAGAAATCTATCATATTTACAGGTAAAATAGATAAATAATTTCATAAAGATCAAGTGGATAGCTCGATGTCCATAGTCCGAGCCAGCAAAAATAGATTTAAAAAATAAAAATAAGTGGATGTCAGGTTGAGGACTACCAAGAGGTTTATATTGGACCTAGGAGAATCGACCCGCTATCCTTCAACCGACAAGAGCGGAAGGTTACGCTGCTCTGTGAAACCAGCCTCACGCGGTTTCCTTCAACTCTAAGGACCATGGACACTAAGCCTTCGCGCAAAGCCCATAGCCCAACTCCCTACTTGGAATGGACAGGCCAAAGAACAACTCCAACAACCCTAACCAATGGGCTGAGCCAACCTCCAACCACTTTGTTGCCCCCATATGGGTTACAAGCTCACATTACCAAGCTCGGCGATGTCCTTAAGACAATGACTACTTTATGAAGACTACATCCAATTTTAATTCTATCAATGTGGGATTGTTGTGAAGGAGAAATCTATCATATTTACAGGTAAAATAGATAAATAATTTCATAAAGATCAAGTGGATAGCTCGATGTCCATAGTCCGAGCCAGCAAAAATAGATTTAAAAAATAAAAATAAGTGGATGTCAGGTTGAGGACTACCAAGAGGTTTATATTGGGCCTAGGAGAATCGACCCGCTATCCTTCCACCGACAAGAGCGGAAGGTTACGCTGCTCTGTGAAACCAGCCTCACGCGGTTTCCTTCAACTCTAAGGACCATGGACACTAAGCCTTCGCGCAAAGCCCATAGCCCAACTCCCTACTTGGAATGGACAGGCCAAAGAACAACTCCAACAACCCTAACCAATGGGCTGAGCCAACCTCCAACCACTTTGTTGCCCCCATATGGGTTACAAGCTCACATTACCAAGCTCGGCGATGTCCTTAAGACAATGACTACTTTATGAAGACTACATCCAATTTTAATTCTATCAATGTGGGATTGTTGTGAAGGAGAAATCTATCATATTTACAGGTAAAATAGAAAAATAATTTCATTCAGAACAAGTGGATAGCTCGATGTCCATAGTCCGAGCCAGCAAAAATAGATTTAAAATATAAAAATAAGTGGATGTCAGGTTGAGGACTACCAAGAGTTTTATATTGGGCCTAGGAGATACAACCCGCTATCCTTCCACCGACAAGAGCGGAAGGTTACGCTGCTCTGTGAAACCAGCCTCACGCGGTTTCCTTCAACTCTAAGGACCATGGACACTAGGCCTTCGCCCAAAGTCCATAGCCCAACTCCCTACTTGGAATGGACAGGCCAAAGAACAACTCCAACAACCCTAACCAATGGGCTGAGCCAACCTCCAACCACTTTGTTGCCCCCATATGGGTTACAAGCTCACATTACCAAGCTCGGCGATGTCCTTAAGACAATGACTACTTTATGAAGACTACATCCAATTTTAATTCTATCAATGTGGGATTGTTGTGAAGGAGAAATCTATCATATTTACAGGTAAAATAGATAAATACATTCATTCAGAACAAGTGGCTAGCTCGATGTCCATAGTCCGAGCACCAAAGAATATATGTAAAAAAAAATAAAAAAAAGTGGATGTCAGGTTGAGGATTACCAAGAGGTTTATATTGGGCCTAGGAGAATCGACCCGCTATCCTTCCACCGACAAGAGCGGAAGGTTACGCTGCTCTGTGAAACCAGCCTCATGCGGTTTCCTTCAACTCTAAGGGCCATGTTTACTAGGCCTTCGCGCAAAGCCCATAGCCCAACTCCCTACTTGGAATGGATAGGCCAAAGAACAACTCCAACAACCCTAACCAATGGGCTTAGCCAACCTCCAACCACTTTGTTGCCCCCATATGGGTTACAAGCTCACATTACCAAGCTCGGCGATGTCCTTAAGACAATGACTACTTTATGAAGACTACATCCAATTTTAATTCTATCAATGTGGGATTGTTGTGAAGGAGAAATCTATCATATTTACTGGTAAAATAGATAAATAATTTCATTCAGAACAAGTGGATAGCTCGATGTCCATAGTCCGAACCAGCAAAAATAGATTTAAAAAAAAAAAAAAAAGTGGATGTCCATAGTCCGAACCAGCAAAAATAGATTGAAAAAAAAAAAAAAAGTGGATGTCCATAGTCCGAACAAGCAAAAATAGATTTAAAAAAAAAAAAAGTGGATGTCAGGTTGAGGTGTACAAAGAAGTTTATAATGGGCCTAGGAGAATCGACCCGTTATCCTTCCACCAACAAGAGCGGAAGGTTACGCGGCTCTGTGAAACCAGCCTCACGCGGTTTCCTTCAACTCTAAGGAACATGGACACTAAGCCTTCGCCCAAAGCCCATATAGCCCAACTCCCTAACTTGGAATGGACAGGCCAAAGAACAACTCCAACAACCCTAACCAATGGGCTGAGCCAACCTCCAACCACTTTGTTGCCCCCATATGGGTTACAAGCTCACATTACCAAGCTCGGCGATGTCCTTAAGACAATGACTACTTTATCAAGACTACATCCAATTTTAATTCCATCAATGTGGGATTGTTGTGAAGGAGAAATCTATCATATTTACAGGTAAAATAGATAAATAATTTCATAAAGAACAAGTGGATAGCTCGATGTCCATAGTCCGAGCCAGAAAAACTATATTAAAAAAAACAAAAAAAGTGGATGTCAGGTTGAGGACTACCAAGAGGTTTATATTGGGCCTAGGAGAATCGACCCGCTATCCTTCCACCGACAAGAGCGGAAGGTTACGCTGCTCTGTGAAACCAGCCTCACGCGGTTTCGTTCAACTCTAAGGACCATGGACACTAGGCCTTCGCCCAAAGTCCATAGCCCAACTCCCTACTTGGAATGGACAGGCCAAAGAACAACTCCAACAACCCTAACCAATGGGCTGAGCCAACCTCCAACCACTTTGTTGCCCCCATATGGGTTACAAGCTCACATTACCAAGCTCGGCGATGTCCTTAAGACAATGACTACTTTATGAAGACTACATCCAATTTTAATTCTATCAATGTGGGATTGTTGTGAAGGAGAAATCTATCATATTTACACGTAAAATAGATAAATAATTTCATAAAGATCAAGTGGATAGCTCGATATCCATAGTCCGAGCCAGCAAAAATAGATTTAAAAAATAAAAATAAGTGGATGTCAGGTTGAGGACTACCAAGAGGTTTATATTGGGCCTAGGAGAATCGACCCGCTATCCTTCAACCGACAAGAGCGGAAGGTTACGCTGCTCTGTGAAACCAGCCTCACGCGGTTTCCTTCAACTCTAAAGACCATGGAACACTAAGCCTTCGCGCAAAGCCCATAGCCCAACTCCCTACTTGGAATGGACAGGCCAAAGAACAACTCCAACAACCCTAACCAATGGGCTGAGCCAACCTCCAACCACTTTGTTGCCCCCATATGGGTTACAAGCTCACATTACCAAGCTCGGCGATGTCCTTAAGACAATGACTACTTTATGAAGACTACATCCAATTTTAATTCTATCAATGTGGGATTGTTGTGAAGGAGAAATCTATCATATTTACAGGTAAAATAGAAAAATAATTTCATTCAGAACAAGTGGATAGCTCGATGTCCATAGTCCGAGCCAGCAAAAATAAATTTAAAATATAAAAATAAATGGATGTCAGGTTGAGGACTACCAAGAGTTTTATATTGGGCCTAGGAGATACGACCCGCTATCCTTCCACCGACAAGAGCTGAAGGTTACGCTGCTCTGTGAAACCAGCCTCACGCGGTTTCCTTCAACTCTAAGGACCATGGACACTAGGCCTTCGCCCAAAGTCCATAGCCCAACTCCCTACTTGGAATGGACAGGCCAAAGAACAACTCCAACAACCCTAACCAATGGGCTGAGCCAACCTCCAACCACTTTGTTGCCCCCATATGGGTTACAAGCTCACATTACCAAGCTCGGCGATGTCCTTAAGACAATGACAACTTTATGAAGACTACATCCAATTTTAATTCTATCAATGTGGGATTGTTGTGAAGGAGAAATCTATCATATTTACGGGTAAAATAAATAAATAATTTCATTCAGAACAAGTGGATAGCTCGATGTCCATAGTCCGAGCCAGCAAAAATAGATTTAAAATATAAAAATAAGTGGATGTCAGGTTGAGGACTACCAAGAGTTTTATATTGGACCTAGGAGATACGACCCGCTATCCTTCCACCGACAAGAGCGGAAGGTTACGCTGCTTTGTGAAACCAGCCTCACGCGGTTTCATTCAACTCTAAGGACCATGGACACTAGGCCTTCGCCCAAAGTCCATAGCCCAACTCCCTACTTGGAATGGACAGGCCAAAGAACAACTCCAACATCCTAACCAATGGGCTGAGCCAACCTCCAACCACTTTGTTGCCCCCATATGGGTTACAAGCTCACATTACCAAGCTCGGCGATGTCCTTAAGACAATGACTACTTTATGAAGACTACATCCAATTTTAATTCTATCAATGTGGGATTGTTGTGAAGGAGAAATCTATCATATTTACACGTAAAATAGATAAATAATTTCATAAAGATCAAGTGGATAGCTCGATATCCATAGTCCGAGCCAGCAAAAATAGATTTAAAAAATAAAAATAAGTGGATGTCAGGTTGAGGACTACCAAGAGGTTTATATTGGGCCTAGGAGAATCGACCCGCTATCCTTCAACCGACAAGAGCGGAAGGTTACGCTGCTCTGTGAAACCAGCCTCACGCGGTTTCCTTCAACTCTAAAGACCATGGAACACTAAGCCTTCGCGCAAAGCCCATAGCCCAACTCCCTACTTGGAATGGACAGGCCAAAGAACAACTCCAACAACCCTAACCAATGGGCTGAGCCAACCTCCAACCACTTTGTTGCCCCCATATGGGTTACAAGCTCACATTACCAAGCTCGGCGATGTCCTTAAGACAATGACTACTTTATGAAGACTACATCCAATTTTAATTCTATCAATGTGGGATTGTTGTGAAGGAGAAATCTATCATATTTACAGGTAAAATAGAAAAATAATTTCATTCAGAACAAGTGGATAGCTCGATGTCCATAGTCCGAGCCAGCAAAAATAGATTTAAAATATAAAAATAAATGGATGTCAGGTTGAGGACTACCAAGAGTTTTATATTGGGCCTAGGAGATACGACCCGCTATCCTTCCACCGACAAGAGCTGAAGGTTACGCTGCTCTGTGAAACCAGCCTCACGCGGTTTCCTTCAACTCTAAGGACCATGGACACTAGGCCTTCGCCCAAAGTCCATAGCCCAACTCCCTACTTGGAATGGACAGGCCAAAGAACAACTCCAACAACCCTAACCAATGGGCTGAGCCAACCTCCAACCACTTTGTTGCCCCCATATGGGTTACAAGCTCACATTACCAAGCTCGGCGATGTCCTTAAGACAATGACAACTTTATGAAGACTACATCCAATTTTAATTCTATCAATGTGGGATTGTTGTGAAGGAGAAATCTATCATATTTACGGGTAAAATAGATAAATAATTTCATTCAGAACAAGTGGATAGCTCGATGTCCATAGTCCGAGCCAGCAAAAATAGATTTAAAATATAAAAATAAGTGGATGTCAGGTTGAGGACTACCAAGAGTTTTATATTGGACCTAGGAGATACGACCCGCTATCCTTCCACCGACAAGAGCGGAAGGTTACGCTGCTTTGTGAAACCAGCCTCACGCGGTTTCATTCAACTCTAAGGACCATGGACACTAGGCCTTCGCCCAAAGTCCATAGCCCAACTCCCTACTTGGAATGGACAGGCCAAAGAACAACTCCAACATCCTAACCAATGGGCTGAGCCAACCTCCAACCACTTTGTTGCCCCCATATGGGTTACAAGCTCACATTACCAAGCTCGGCGATGTCCTTAAGACAATGACTACTTTATGAAGACTACATCCAATATTAATTCTATCAATGTGGGATTGTTGTGAAGGAGAAATCTATCATATTTACAGGTAAAATAGATAAATAATTTCATAAAGATCAAGTGGATAGCTCGATGTCCATAGTCCGAGCCAGCAAAAATAGATTTAAAAAATAAAAATAAGTGGATGTCAGGTTGAGGACTACCAAGAGGTTTATATTGGGCCTAGGAGAATCGACCCGCTATCCTTCCACCGACAAGAGCGGAAGGTTACGCTGCTCTGTGAAACCAGCCTCACGCGGTTTCCTTCAACTCTAAGGACCATGGACACTAAGCCTTCGCGCAAAGCCCATAGCCCAACTCCCTACTTGGAATGGACAGGCCAAAGAACAACTCCAACAACCCTAACCAATGGGCTGAGCCAACCTCCAACCACTTTGTTGCCCCCATATGGGTTACAAGCTCACATTACCAGTCTCGGCGATGTCCTTAAGACAATGACTACTTTATGAAGACTACATCCAATTTTAATTCTATCAATGTGGGATTGTTGTGAAGTAGAAATCTATCATATTTACAGGTAAAATAGATAAGTAATTTCATTCAGAACAAGTGGATAGCTCGATGTCCATAGTCCGAGCCAGCAAAAATAGATTTGAAAAATAAAAATAAGTGGATGTCAGGTTGAGGACTACCAAGAAGTTTATATTGGGCCTAGGAGAATCGACCCGCTATCCTTCCACCGACAAGAGAGGAAGGTTACGCTGCTTTGTGAAACCAGCCTCACGCGGTTTCCTTCAACTCTAAGGACCATGGACACTAGGCCTTCGCCCAAAGTCCATAGCCCAACTCCCTACTTGGAATGGACAGGCCAAAGAACAACTCCAACAACCCTAACCAATGGGCTGAGCCAACCTCCAACCACTTTGTTGCCCCCATATGGGTTACAAGCTCACATTACCAAGCTCGGCGATGTCCTTAAGACAATGACTACTTTATGAAGACTACATCCAATTTTAATTCTATCAATGTGGGATTGTTGTGAAGTAGAAATCTATCATATTTACAGGTAAAATAGATAAATAATTTCATTCAGAACAAGTGGATAGCTCGATGTCCATAGTCCGAGCCAGCAAAAATAGATTTAAAAAATAAAAATAAGTGGATGTCAGGTTGAGGACTACCAAGAAGTTTATATTGGGCCTAGGAGAATCGACCCGCTATCCTTCCACCGACAAGAGCGGAAGGTTACGCTGCTCTGTGAAACCAGCCTCACGCGGTTTCCTTCAACTCTAAGGACCATGGACACTAGGCCTTCGCCCAAAGTCCATAGCCCAACTCCCTACTTGGAATGGACAGGCCAAAGAACAACTCCAACAACCCTAACCAATGGGCTGAGCCAACCTCCAACCACTTTGTTGCCCCCATATGGGTTACAAGCTCACATTACCAAGCTCGGCGATGTCCTTAAGACAATGACTACTTTATCAAGACTACATCCAATTTTAATTCTATTAATGTGGGATTGTTGTGAAGGAGAAATCTATCATATTTACAGGTAAAATAGATAAATAATTTCATAAAGAACAAGTGGATAGCTCGATGTCCATAGTCCGAGCCAGAAAAACTATATTAAAAAAAAAAAAAAAAGTGGATGTCAGGTTGAGGACTACCAAGAGGTTTATATTGGGCCTAGGAGAATCGACCCGCTATCCTTCCACCGACAAGAGCGGAAGGTTACGCTGCTCTGTGAAACCAGCCTCACGCGGTTTCCTTCAACTCTAAGGACCATGGACACTAGGCCTTCGCCCAAAGTCCATAGCCCAACTCCCTACTTGGAATGGACAGGCCAAAGAACAACTCCAACAACCCTAACCAATGGGCTGAGCCAACCTCCAACCACTTTGTTGCCCCCATATGGGTACAAGCTCACATTACCAAGCTCGGCGATGTCCTTAAGACAATGACTACTTTATGAAGACTACATCCAATTTTAATTCTATCAATGTGGGATTGTTGTGAAGGAGAAATCTATCATATTTACAGGTAAAATAGATAAATAATTTCATTCAGAACAAGTGGATAGCTCGATGTTCATAGTCCGAGCCAGAAAAACTATATTAAAAAAAAAAAAAAAAGTGGATGTCAGGTTGAGGACTACCAAGAGGTTTATATTGGGCCTAGGAGAATCGACCCGCTATCCTTCCACCAACAAGAGCGGAAGGTTACGCTGCTCTGTGAAACCAGCCTCACGCGGTTTCCTTCAACTCTAAGGACCATGGACACTAGGCCTTCGCCCAAAGTCCATAGCCCAACTCCCTACTTGGGATGGACAGGCAAAAGAACAACTCCAACAACCCTAACCAATGGGTTGAGCCAACCTCCAACCACTTTGTTGCCCCCATATGGGTTACAAGCTCACATTACCAAGCTTGGCGATGTCCTTAAGACAATGACTACTTTATGAAGACTACATCCAATTTTAATTCTATCAATGTGGGATTGTTGTGAAGGAGAAATCTATCATATTTACAGGTAAAATAGATAAATACATTCATTCAGAACAAGTGGCTAGCTCGATGTCCATAGTCCGAGCACTAAAGAATATATGTAAAAAAAAATAAAAAAAAGTGAATGTCAGGTTGAGGATTACCAAGAGGTTTATATTGGGCCTAGGAGAATCGACCTGCTATCCTTCCACCGACAAGAGGGAAAGGTTACGCTGCTCTGTGAAACCAGCCTCACGCAGTTTCCTTCAACTCTAAGGACCATGGACACTAGGCCTTCGCCCAAAGCCCATAGCCCAACTCCCTACTTGGAATGGACAGGCCAAAGAACAACTCCAACAACCCTAAGCAATGGGCTGAGCCAACCTCCAACCACTTTGTTGCCCCCATATGGGTTACAAGCTCACATTACCAAGCTCGGCGATGTCCTTAAGACAATGACTACTTTATCAAGACTACATCCAATTTAAATTCTATCAATGTGGGATTGTTGTGAAGGAGAAATCTATCATATTTACGGGTAAAATAGATAAATAATTTCATTCAGAACAAGTGGATAGCTCGATGTCCATAGTCCGAGCAAGCAAAAATAGATTTGGAAAAAAAAAAAAGTGGATGTCAGGTTGAGGTGTACCAAGAGGTTTATATTGGGCCTAGGAGAATCGACCCGCTATCCTTCAACCAACCAGAGCGGAAGGTTACGCTGCTCTGTGAAACCAGCCTCACGCGGTTTCCTTCAACTCTAAGGACCATGGACACTAGGTCTTCGCCCAAAGCCCATAGTCCAACTCCCTACTTGGAATGGAGAGGCCAAAGAACAACTCCAACAACCCTAACCAATGGGCTGAGCCAACCTCCAACCACTTTCTTGCCCCCATATGGGTTACAAGCTCACATTACCAAGCTCAGCGACGTCCTTAAGACAAGGACTACTTTATGAAGACTACATCCAATTTTAAATCTATCAATGTGGGATTGTTTTAAAGGAGAAATCTATCATATTTACAGGTAAATAGATAATACATTCATTCATAACAAGTGGCTAGCTCGATGTCCATAGTCCGAGCACCAAAGAATATATGTAAAAAAAAAATATCCTTCCACCGATAAGAGCGGAAGGTTACGCTGCTATGTGAAACCAGCCTCACGCGGTTTCCTTCAACTCTAAGGACCATGGACACTAAGCCTTCACGCAAAGCCCATAGCCCAACTCCCTACTTGGAATGGACAGGCCAAAGAACAACTCCAACAACCCTAACCAATGGGCTGAGCCAACCTCCAACCACTTTGTTGCCCCATATGGGTACAAGCTCACATTACCAAGCTCGGCGATGTCCTTAAGACAATGACTACTTTATGAAGACTACATCCAATTTTAATTCTATCAATGTGGGATTGTTGTGAAGGAGAAATCTATCATATTTACAGGTAAAATAGATAAATAATTTCATTCAGAACAAGTGGATAGCTCGATGTTCATAGTCCGAGCCAGAAAAACTATATTAAAAAAAAAAAAAAAAGTGGATGTCAGGTTGAGGACTACCAAGAGGTTTATATTGGGCCTAGGAGAATCGACCCGCTATCCTTCCACCAACAAGAGCGAGAGAATCGACCCGCTATCCTTCCACCAACAAGAGCGGAAGGTTACGCTGCTCTGTGAAACCAACCTCACGCGGTTTCCTTCAACTCTAAGGACCATGGACACTAGGCCTTCGCCCAAAGTCCATAGCCCAACTCCCTACTTGGAATAGACAGGCCAAAGAACAACTACAACAACCCTAACCAATGGGCTGAGCCAACCTCCAACCACTTTGTTGCCCCCATATGGGTTACAAGCTCACATTACCAAGCTCGGCGATGTCCTTAAGACAATGACTACTTTATGAAGACTACATCCAATTTTAATTCTATCAATGTGGGATTGTTGTGAAGGAGAAATCTATCATATTTACAGGTAAAATAGATAAATAATTTCATTCAGAACAAGTGGATAGCTCGATGTCCATAGTCCGAGCCAGCAAAAATATATTAAAAAAAAAAGTGGATGTCGGTTTATATTGGGCCTAGGAGAATCGACCTGCTATCTCTCCACCGACAAGAGCGGAAGGTTACGCTGCTCTGTGAAACCAGCCTCACGCTGTTTCCTTCAACTCTAAGGACCATGGACACTAGGCCTTCGCCCAAAGCCCAACTCCAACAACCCTAACAAATGGGCTGAGCCAACCTCCAACCACTTTGTTGCCCCCTTATGGGTTACAAACTCAGATTACCGAGCTCGGCGATTTCCTTAAGACAAGGACTACTTTATGAAAACTACATCTAATTTTAAATCTATCAATGTGGGATTATTATAAAGGAGAAATCTATCATATTGGTAAGAAAATAATACATTCATTAAGAACAAGTGGATAAGTGGATGTCAGGTTGAGGACTACCAAGAGGTTTATATTGGGCCTAGGAGAATCGACCCACTATCCTTCCACCGACAAGAGTAGAAGGTTACGCTGCTCTGTGAAACCAGCCTCACGCGGTTTCGTTCAACTCTAAGGACCATGGACACTAGGCCTTCGCCCAAAGTCCATAGCCCAACTCCCTACTTGGAATGGACAGGCCAAAGAACAACTCCAACAACCCTAACCAATGGGCTGAGCCAACCTCCTACCACTTTGTTGCCCCCATATGGGTTACAAGCTCACATTACCAAGCTCGGCGATGTCCTTAAGACAATCACTACTTTATGAAGACTACATCTAATTTTAAATCTATCAATGTGGGATTGTTATAAAGGAGAAATCTACCATATTTACTGGTAAGAAAATAATACATTCATTAAGAACAAGTGGATAGCTCGATGTCCATAGTCCGAGCCAGAAAAAATATATTTAAAAAAAAAAAAAGTGGATGTCAGGTTGAGGACTACCAAGAGGTTTATATTGGGCCTAGGAGAATCGACCCGCTATCCTTCCACCGACAAGAGCGGAAGGTTACGCTGCTCTGTGAAACCAGCCTCACGCGGTTTCCTTCAACTCTAAGGACCATGGACACTAGGCCTTCGCCCAATGCTCATAGCCCAACTCCTTACTTGGAATGGACAGGCCGAAGAACGACTCCAACAACCCTAACCAATGGGCTGAGCCAACCTCCAACCACTTTGTTGCCCCCATATGGGTTACAAGCTCACATTACCAAGCTCGGCGATTTCCTTAAGACAAGGACTACTTTATGAAGACTACATCTAATTTTAAATCTATCAATGTGGGATTGTTATAAAGGGAAATCTATCATATTTACCGGTAAGAAAATAATACATTCATTCAGAACAAGTGGCTAGCTGGATGTCCATAGTCCGAGCACCAAAAAATATATGTAAAAAAAAAAAAAAAAGTAGATGTCAGGATGAGGACTACCAAGAGGTTTATCTTGGGCCTAGGAGAATCGACCCGCTATCCTTCCACCGACAAGAGCGGAAGGTTACGCTGCTCTCTGAAACCAGCCTCACGCGGTTTCCTTCAACTTTAAGGGCCATGGACACTAGGCCTTCGCCCAAAGCTCATAGCCCAACTCCCTACTTGGAATGGACAGGCCAAAGAACAACTCCAACAACCCTAACCAATGGGCTGAGGAAATGCTTAATGACTTGAGCCCTTACGATTTAGATGAGCTCTATCATCCTAACTTAATTAAGAACATTTAAGACATATTTTTACATAGATGTATTTACATGAAATAAGAAAGAGTATATTAATAATAAGAAAAACCAAAATAGACAAGGTGCCAAAAGAAGGAAAATTGAATGGAATATGTCAGGGAACATATTCCATTCACGGATTTGAAATTTTTATTTATTTATTTTTTTTATTATTATTCAGTCATTGAGATGATGATATCTACAAAGGTGGTTGTGAATCCAAAAATGGATCATTGAGATCATAGATCGTGTCTTCATTTTTTTCCTCTATAATAGAAGGAGAAGACGTTGAACCGACTGATGTGGCTTCTTGAAGAAGCTTTTGAAAATCAGCTTCCGAAGTTGTCTGGGCTAATGCGGCGAGTAGCCTCGACTTTGAATTAAGGAATTCGGAGGTCTTCTTCTTGGATAAATCCTGAAGGTGGCCATTCTCAGATAGCCAGACCTTTACCGCTTTGATGTCTGCGTGGGTATAAGTATATTTATCCCACCATTTGATTTTGATAATTTTGAAGACTTGTTTTATTTGGTCTTCGGTCTCTTTAATTTGAAAATTCCAAGTTAAAATCCAAGGAATTTGAAAATATACGCAAAAGCGCATGGTCAATGGAAATGAGATTTTGAATATGTTTTGAACAAAATAGTGGAACGATTCTTGTATTGGAACTGGAAATATATCTTTGGCTGATCCAAATATTTTCCACCATTTGATGAACCAAAATGGGTAATGAATTTTATGAGCATTCTGGCAGAATTGAATGAACCATGAATGCTCGTAATTTTGATACCAAATGACATTGAACCATGCCATTTGATAGTCTCTGTATGAGTAAGAATGAGGAACAAAAGGTTTTGAGAATGTCTTTTCCGTGTATGGGTCTTGATTCCAATACGTCGGATTCATGACTTTAAAAATTTTTAATTTTGAATACGCGATTTTCGAAGGATCATCGCGACTCGGAATATGAGTAATTTTGACGGACTTTGTGTCGACTAGAATGAATTCATAAAACCTTCTGGTTTTATGAAGATCTTCTGGGATATAAAAGAATCCCGATGGATAGGCTTTTTTAACGACTTCGTCGATTTTCGGGTCGTCGTATTCTGGTTCTACCAGAGCTTCTGGTATAGACACAGATTTTTGAACATAGGTTTTGATTTCAGGAACTGGAGAAAAACGAACGGGAACAACCGCGTCCGAGCAGGTCGAGGGGACAGAAGGTCCCTTTGAAGTGGAAGAGACAGTGGGTCTCGATGGAGTAACGACAGATGGCCGTGTTGAAGAGGCTGAAGGCCTCGTCGGAGTGATAACCTCCGCCTGTTTCTGAGAAAGCTTTGCTTTAGATCTAGTCACCAATGTGAAGCCAGAATCCATTGCATAGCTGTCGGATGTCATTGGAGTAGGTGTGCTTGAAGAAGCATTGGGCTTCTTCCCTTTTTCTATCACTTTCTTACCGGTCATTGCTGGGAGATGGAGATGGGTTAGGGAGAATTTTTCTTTGAGAGTAAGAACTCTCTTGAGAGGTAATCTGCCAAGGGGTTTTCGATCCCTTTTATAGGCAAAATCTGAAAGTCGAAGCAAGATAAAATGGCTTGCCATCTAGCAAAAATTTGTTTAGACACAAGATTCTTGACATCTTTTTCTAAAACAAATTTAGATGCCCTTGAGTCAGTTTTGATAACAAAACTTTTGTTAATCAAATCACTTTGAAATTTTTGTACACAAAGTACTATTGAAAGTATTTCTTTCTTTACTGTTGAATAATTTTTTTTGAGTAGAATTCCATATTCCCGAATGGAAACGGACAATGGATTCTTTCTTGTCAAGGGACTTGATTTTTTGGACTGTTTGGTATGTTCTTCAGTCCAGTCCAGGGCTTTGGATTCTTTTTTGGTCTCTCAAAAAGGGGCTTGCAGATGGGTATGATATTTTGAAGGAAATCAGACACATAATTGAGACATTCCAAAAATCTTTGTAGTTGGGTCTTATCTGTAATTTGGTTGGAAAGTTTGCAAACTCAATGGACCTTTGAATGGGTTTGATTAGACCCAAATGAATTTCAAATCCGAGAAAACGGATTTTTGTTTGAAAAAGTTTAATTTTGGGTTTAGACACAACTAAACCGTTTCTTTTGACTGTCGTCAAAAATGTTTGAAGATGCTTAAAGTGTTGATCGATGCTTTGAGAAAAAATCAGAACATCGTCAATATAAACAATTGAAAAGTCTTGAAAAGGATTGAAAATATCATTCATAATCTTTTGAAATTCGGATGGAGCGTTTTTTAGCCCAAATGGCATAACGTTCCATTCGTATTGTCCAAAAGGGACATTAAAAGCCGTTTTGTACTTGTCTTTTTCTGAAATCTGGATTTGCCAAAATCCTGATTTCATGTCAAATTTTGAAAATATTTTTGCATTTGAAATTCTTTGCATTAAATCTGATTTATTTGGAATTGGATATCTAATCCATTCCAAAACCTTATTTAAGGGTTTGTAGTTAATTACTAGTCGCGGAACTCCACGTTCCTTTTCTGCCTGGTTGTTGACGTAAAAAGACGCACATGACCAGGGGCTCTTTGATGGTCTAACAAGACCTTTCTGCAAAAGATCAATAATTTCTGCTTTGCAGAATGTTAGTAATTCTTTATTCATTTGAATAGGTCGGGCTTTTGTAGGAATATTTTTCTCCTCGAAAGCTTTGATATAAGGAAGATCAACTATGTGTTGTTTCCTATTCCAAAAGGCATTTGGGATATTTGAACAAACTTCTTTTTCTAATTGAGTTTGTAAAGTTTTGATTTTAAACTGGACATTCTTATTTTGAATTTGTTCTTCTATTCTTTTGAATGAAATTTCTTCTTTTAAAAAAGAAATTTGTTTTTCTTTATAATTTAATACATTTATTGATTGAATAATTGTAAATTTGTTTTTCTTTATAATTTAATACATTTATTGATTGAATAATTGTATTCTTTTGAAGGTTATTTATTTCGCTAATCCTTATGGGAAAGAAAGTTAAATTTTATCTTTTTTACTAAGGCTTTTGATTCTAACCCTTTTTCAGTTATTCTAAAAGGATATAATTGAGTAATGAAAGGAGTACCTAGGATTAGTTCTTGTCCTAAGTCTTTTACTAGAAGGAAGGAATTTACTAAGCAAATTCCATCATTGCAAACATGAACTTTTGATAGTTTGTAATTAATTTTGAGTTTGTTGTTGTTAGCACCTCTAAGGCCCTCAGTAGTTTTTTTAAAATAATTTGTAGGTATTAGGCCTTCTTGAATGCAATTTTGATCGGCTCCAGTATCTATGAGAGCCTTTAGTGTGATTTTGAAATCATAAATTTCTAAGGTAACGAGAGCGTACCATTTTTGAAATTGAGAAGTGGTGATGGCTCCAACGAAGGAACTTTGAAAATCTTCTTCATCCAGGTTCGGTTGCGCCGTTTCCTTTTGTGCTGGCAGCCTTTCCTGAAGATTGAGAATTTCTTGACGAAGCGTATAAGATTCTGACCTGGTTTTAGATCTTAGCGCCTGTACCTCTTGTTTGAGATTATTAATCTCTCTTTGTAAATCTTGAGTAGTGAGTTCTCTCGGTTTTTCAAATCTTTAGAGAACAGATTGGAGTTTGTAGGGATTTCTTTCTTCCCTTTCAGTTGGCTTAGAGATTGTCATGGCATCCCTAAGTCGTTGAGCAATCTTCTGTTGAATTTCTGGGTCTTGAACTTTTTCTACTACTTCGAGTAGAATTTCTTGATCCTTGGTAAGGACATTTATGCATCCTTCGCACGTCCTTTTTCCTTCTTGTTCTGATTCGTATTCTGTGCTAGAATATGAATCAGATTCTTCTTGGAGTTCGAGGATTTCTCCCTCGCTTAATTGCTCTGAGTCGGTTAGGGTCAGTTGTAATAACTGATTTTTCAGCTCTTGATCTATATCCAACTCATTGATCTTTCCTCTGATTGGACACTTGTTAGCATAGTGTCCTTCTTCACGACATTTGAAGCAAGTTTGCTTTTTCTTTCCTCTATGGGTTTTTGTAGGAATATACTTCCTTCTTGAATATGTTGGCTTTTGAGACTGCACGGGTTTACTCCGATATGTTTCTCTAGGCCTGTATGAATGATAAGGTTTTGGATGCGTCTTAACCTTCTTTCGTCTGGAGGTTGATGGAGCTTCTATTCCCTTGCATCCATATTGATCGCAAAATCTGCCAAGCTCTTTTCTGTTTGACATCGAAGAATTGAGCTTGTTTTGAATCTTTGACTCATTACAAAGTCTGAGTCCTTCTTCTATGATGAAGGATGCTATGGATCCGTATGACAAAGTTTGTCATGAAATTGTTCCATTGTACTTTGTCTTAAGATCATCTTTGATCCTCCTTGAGAAGTGTTTTGGTAGTCCATTGACGAAATTCTCTTTCCAGAATTCCAACGAACTATCTGTTCTAATAAGAACTTTGCTGAAGTACATGTCTTTGTACCACCTGAAATCACCTAAGGTAGGGCATTTTAGATTCATGAGTATCTCGGCGGATCTCTCCTGGTATTTTAGAGGGTCGCCGAAGAAGAATTCTATGAGGGTATATATGAGGGTGTTGACAGCATCCTCTACCCTTTCATGTTGTACCTCGGTCCTAGTTGATGGACCTTCTTCTTTGATAATTTGAGTAGTTGGTCTAATGACATAGTGGTTTAATATCTGTTGGCGGGTTGTTTCGTCGAGATATTTGTCCCACCAATCCTTGAGTTGCCCGGTAAATTCAGTTACCAAAACTTGAGCTATCTGATGGTCGGATTTATGGCCTTGTAATTTATACGCGCTTGCGGCCATCATCATCTCATTGACAACATTCATTATCAGATAGTCAGACAATCCATCGATATTCCATTCATAGATTGCTAAACCATCTAATGAGCTTGAGTTTGTAGTGTCTTTTCTTCGAACTGGATATCCGAAAAAGACGGTTGAGGATACCAGTTTTTCTGATTACTGGCATTATTTTGACTTCTTCTAGAGATCCTTTCAATTCGATTGTAGAAAGGTTCTTCTCTCTCATTTGCAATCTCGTCTTCGAATTCTTGGTTCTCTTGTCATTGTTAACGACATTGACAGATGAATCTTGAGGCGTCATGGCGGGATTTAATATCCTGTCTAACTTTTCCTTTATCTTGGCCATTGCAGCCTCTTCTTTTGAAATCCTTTTTGTAAATATTTCGAGATTTGCCAGTCTGAGTATTGGTATTGACTCATCAACCTTTGGTACAGAACTGCTTGCCTGTTCCTGCTGAGTACCTGATTTCTTTGAGATTTTTCCCTCGATACTTTCAAGTTGAGTAGCGATCGTGGATAAAATCTTATTTGAATAATTGTTTTGATGCTGGATATTCGTGATATCTTTTAGGGTCGGATTGCCCTTTTCTAGTCCTTCCGGAATATGTTTGAAAGGGCTAGCTTTGACCTTTTCTCCGTAGTAGTTGTCGAATTTGACTTCTTCTAACGGAGGATGTTTCGAATATACCTTGCCTCTTTTGGTAGTCTTCCAACTCCTCTGGGTCAAGGTGCATACCTGCAGAATATTTTCTTCAAACCATTCGAAGAATGGTATATTTTCTTTGATGGCTTCCATATGAGAATACCACTGAGCTCTTAATTCATTTCGCTCAGCGTCTTTGTAGGTTTGGAAGAAGGCATTTCTTTTTGAAGAGTTGGTAGGTGACATAAAATCTGCTTTCAAAAATTCTTTGTCTATCTGAAAATCAGCTGTAATGACATTTAGCTGGCTTTCGTAGACGGATTGAGTATCCATATCCGTATGGGTTGGAGACCTTGAGCCATCTTCATAGTGGATTGACGCCATTTTTTGATCATAACTGACCTCTTTTACCTTTAAGGGGTCATACATTGATCTTGATATTCGTGAAGTACTTGGTCTAGAACTCAGGAATTCTTTTACTTTCGACTCTGACGAAGGTTCTTCGCTGAATTTTTTTTCAACACTTCCATCGTCATGTTCGATGATTTAGATTGGGTTTTGAGATTCTTTCCGCTTTGGAAGATTTGCATCTTCTATTTTCCAGACAGTGCTTCTGGTTATTTGATCCCAAGAGAGTGTTTTTGGGACAGTCACTGATGATTATCCAATATTTGCTTCTATGAGCATAGTCGATCCTTTTGGTGAGGATCTTAATGCTCTTGGAGAAATGTTTGTATTCATGAGCTTATAATAAATCCTTAATATGACGACTGAAGAATGGGTTTCAGCCTTGATGTTTAAATTTTTTGACTGTAAATCTAGCATGAGAGCTGATAATATGTGTGGGTCGGGGAGAGACAGAGTAAAGTTTGGATAACAATTGAAATAGACTGGTCCATTCTCTAAATTGGATTGAACCATTCCCAACAAGGAATTGGAGAAATCTTCACGTCTCTTATCTCGTAAGGAGATAAGGACTGGGATATCTAATCCAAGTCTGAACAATAGTTTTACCGTGACTTGGACAAGACCGACATGAAGATAGTTAAACTCTTCACGATGTTGGAGTATAAGAGATCTTGAAAAAAGATTCAGAGATTCCCTATTGCTATGAATTGGGATGTTCTTCTCTGAGAATTTGATGCATGATCTTTGAGTAAAATTGAAGTTGAAATTTGGTAGATAGTTTTAGGATCTACCTTTGGAATAGTCCAATTTTTGAGTTGATCTTCGATTCTGGCAATCTGGTATTCTTGATTGACAGTATTTGAGATTGTGAGATTTTCTCCCCTTCGATGTTCATTTGAACTTTCTTCTTCATCGGTAGAGCATTTGAGATGGCTTGATTTTCTGAGCTTTCTAAGAAATTCGTTCATAAGATAGATAAGATAAGAGTAGGATGATTTTTCTCTGAATTGTTCAATTGATATTCAAGAGAGAGCTATCGACCGATCGATGCCCTCTTTACATTGATGAAGTCCCTTTATAGACTTCGAGTTTGATCGTAAATTTGAAAAACGTCAACTAAGAGATAAGATCGAATCTAAGAGGATAGGACCCCTGCAAGATCTGTTTCCTATAAGACACAAAGTAAACTAATAATTTAAAAGACTAATAATTTACCGACATTGGTAATTGGCATGTGAGCCTTCACTGTGTGGCTGACAAGTTGTCAATCTGATACCACATAGAAATGCTTAATGACTTGAGCCCTTACGATTTACATGAGCTCTATCATCCTAGCTTAATTAATAATATTTAATACATATTTTTACATAGATGTATTTACATTCTTTCCTACGTTCATCAACATTTCATCAATTTTTTTATGAAATGATGAAATAAGAAAGAGTACATTAATAATAAGAAAAACCAAAATAGACAAAGTGCAGAAGCAAAATTGAATGGAATATGTTCAGATTTGAATTTTTTTTTTTTTTTTTTTTTTTTTTTACAATTAGTTTAACGACTATTCAATCATTAAGACAAGGACTATCATATTTTAAATCTATCAATGTGGGATTGTTTTAAAGGAGAAATCTATCATATTTACAGGTAAAAAAATAATACATTCATTTAGAACAAGTGGCTAGCTCGATGTCCATAGTCCGAGCACCAAAGAATATATGTAAAAAAAAAAAAGAATATATGTAAAAAAAAAAAAAAAAAAGAAGTGGATGTCAGGTTGAGGACTACCAAGAGCGGAAGGTTACGCTGCTCTGTGAAACCAGCCTCACGCGGTTTCCTTCAACTCTAAGGACCATGGACACTAGGCCTTCGCCCAAAGCTCATAGCCCAACTCCCTACCTGGAATGCACAGGCCAAAGAACAACTCTCCAACAACCCTAACCAATGGGCAGAGCCAACCTCCAACCACTTTGTTGCCCCCATATGGGTTACAAGCACAGATTACCAAGCTCGGCGATTTCCTTAAGACAAGGACTACTTTATGAAGACTACAACTACATCTACCAAGAGGTTTATATTAGGCCTAGGAGAATCGACCGACTATCCTTCCACCGACAAGAGCGGAAGGTTACGCTGCTCTGTGAAACCAGCCTCACGCGGTTTGCTTCAACTCTAAAGGCCATGGACACTAGGCCTTCGCCGAAAGCTCATAGCCCAACTCCTTACTTGGGATGGACAGGCCAAAGAACAACTCCAACAACCCTAACCAATCGGCTGAGCCAACCTCCAACCACTTTGTTGCCCCCATATGGGTTACAAGATCAGATTACGAAGCTCGGCGATTTTCTTAACACAAGGACTACTTTATGAAGACTACATGTAATTTTAAATCTATTAATGTGGGATTGTTATAAAGGAGAAATCTATCATATTTACTGGTAAGAAAATAATACATTCATTTAGAACAAGTGGCTAGCTCAATGTCCATAGTCCGAGCACCAAAAAATATATGTAAAAAAAAAAATATATATATGTAAAAAAAAAAAAAAAAAGTGGATGCACCAAAAAATATATGTAAAAAAAAAAAAAAAAAAGGAAGTGGATGTCAGGTTGAGTTGAGGACTACCAAGAGGTTAATATTGGGCCTAGGAGAATCGACCTGCTATCCTTCCACCGACAAGAGCGGAAGGTTACGTTGCTCTGCGAAACCAGCCTCATGCGGTTTCCTTCAACTCTAAGGGCCATGGACACTAGGCCTGACCCGCTATCCTTCCACCGACAAGAGCGGAAGGTTACGCTGCTCTGTGAAACCAGCCTCACGCGATTTCCTTCAACTCTAAGGGCCATGGACACTAGGCCTTCGCCCAAAGCTCATAGCCCAACTCCCTACTTGGGATGGACAGGCCAAAGAACAACTCCAACAACTCTAACCAATCGGCTGAGCCAACCTCCAACCATTTTGTTGCCCCCATATGGGTTACAAGCTCACATTACCAAGCTCGGCGACTTCCTTAAGACAAGGAGTACTTTATGAACACTACATCCAATTTTAAATCTATCAATGTGGGATTGTTGTAAAGGAGAAATCTATCATATTACAGGTAAAAATAATACATTCATTCAGAACAAGTGGCTAGCTCCATGTCTATAGTCTGAGCACCCAAGAATATATGTAAAAAAAAAAAAAAAAAAAAGTGCATGTCAGGTTGAGGACTACCAAGAGGTTTATATTGGGTCTAGGAGAATCGACCCAAAAAAAAAAAAGTGGATGTCAGGTTGAGGACTACCAAGAGGTTTATATTGGGGTCTAGGAGAATCGACCCGCTATCCATCCACCGACAAGAGCGGAAGGTTACGCTGCTCTGTGGAACCAGCCTCACGCGGTTTCCTTCAACTCTAAGGACCATGGACACTAGGCCTTCGCGCAAAACCCATAGCCAAACTCCCTACTTGGAATGGACAGGCCAAAGAACAACTCCAACAACCCTAACCAATCGGCTGAGCCAACCTCCAACCACTTTGTTGCCCCCATATGGGTTACAAGCTCAGATTACCAAGCTCGGTGATTTCCTTAAGACAAGGACTACTTTATGAAGACTACATCTAATTTTAAATCTATCAATGTGGGATTTTTATAAAGGAGAAATCTATCATATTTACCGGTACGAAAATAATACATTCATTCAGAACAAGTGGCTAGCTCGATGTCCATAGTCCGAGCACCAAAAAATATATGTAAAAAAAAAAAAAAAAAAGTGGATGTCAGGTTGAGGACTACCAAGAGGTTTATATTGGGCCTAGGAGAATCGACCCGCTATCCTTCCACCGACAAGAGCGAAAGGTTACGCTGCTCTGTGAAACCAGCCTCACGCGGTTTCCTTCAACTCTAAGGGCCATGGACACTAGGCCTTCGCCCAAAGCTCATAGCCCAACTCCCTACTTGGAATAGACAGGCCAAAGAACAACACCAACAACCCTAACCAATGAGCTGAGCCAACCTCCAACCACTTTGTTGCCCCCATATGGGTTACAAGCTCACATTACCAAGCTCGGCGATGTCCTTAAGACAATGACTACTTTATGAAGACTACATCCAATTTTAATTCTATCAATGTGGGATTGTTGTAAAGGAGAAATCTATCATATTTACAGGTAAAATAGATAAATACATTCATTCAGAACAAGTGGCTACATTCGTTCAGAACAAGTGGATAGCTCGATGTCCATAGTCCGAGCCAGCAAAAATATATTTAAAAAAAAAAAAAAGTTGATGTGAGGTTGAGGACTACCAAGAGGTTTATATTGGGCCTAGGAGAATTGACCCGCTATCCTTCCACCGACAAGAGCGGAAGGTTACGCTGCTCTGTGAAACCAGCCTCACGCGGTTTCCTTCAACTCTCAGGGCCATGGACACTAGGCCTTCGCCCAAAGCCTATAGCCCAACTCCCTACTTGGAATGGACCAGCCAAAGAACAACTCCAACAACCCTAACCAATGAGCTGAGCCAACCTCCAACAACTTTGTTGCCCCCATATGGGTTACAAGCTCACATTACCAAGCTCGATGATTTTCTTAAGACAATGACTACTTTATGAAGACTACATCCAATTTTAAATCTATCAATGTGGGATTGTTGTAAAGGAGAAATCTATCATATTTACCGGAAAAAAAATAATACATTCGTTCAGAACAAGTGGCTATATAAAAATATATGTAAAAAAAAAAAAAAAAAATGGATGTTTATATGGGGCCTAGGAGAATCGACCCGCTATCCTTCCATCGACAAGACGGGAAGGTTACACTGCTCTGTGAAACCAGCCTCACGCGGTTTCCTTCAATTTTAAGGGCCATGGACACTAGGCCTCCGCCCAAAGCCCAAAGCCCAACTCCCTACTTCCGAATGGACTGGCCGAAGAACAACTCTAACAACCCTAATCATTGGGCTGAGCAACCTCCAACCACTTTGTTGCCACCATATGGGTTACAAGCTCACATTACCAAGCTCGACGATGTCTTTAAGACAATGACTACTTTATGAAGACTACATCCAATTTTAAATCTATCAATGTGGGATTGTTGTAAAGGAGAAATCTATCATATTTACAGGTAAAAAAATAATACATTCATTCAGAACAAATGGCTAGCTCGATGTCAATAGTCCGAGCCACCAAAAATATTTGTAAAAAAAAAAAAAAAAAAAAAAAAAAAAAAAGTGGATGTCAGGTTACGCTGCTCTGTGAAACAAGTCTCACGCGGTTTCCTTCAACTCTAAGGGCCATGGACACTAGGCCTTCGCCCAAAGCCTATAGCCCAACTCCATACTTTGAATGGACAGGGCAAAGAACAACTCCAACAACCCTAACCAATCGGCTGAGCCAACCTCCAACAACTTTGTTGCCCCCATATGGGTTACAAGCTCACATTACCAAGCTCGGTGATTTTCTTAAGACAATGACTACTTTATGAAGACTACATCCAATTTTAAATCTATCAATGTGGGATTGTTGTAAAGGAGAAATCTATCATATTTACCGGAAAAAAAATAATACATTCGTTCAGAACAAGTGGCTATATAAAAATATATGTAAAAGAAAAAAAAATGGATGTTTATATTGGGCCTAGGAGAATCGACCCACCCGCTATCCTTCCATCGACAAGAGCGGGAAGGTTACACTGCTCTGTGAAACCAGCCTCACGCGGTTTCCTTCAATTTTAAGGGCCATGGACACTAGGCCTCCGCCCAAAGCCCAAAGCCCAACTCCCTACTTCCGAATGGACTGGCCGAAGAACAACTCTAACAACCCTAACCATTGGGCTGAGCAACCTCCAACCACTTTGTTGCCCCCATATGGGTTACAAGCTCACATTACCAAGCTCGACGATGTCCTTAAGACAATGACTACTTTATGAAGACTACATCCAATTTTAAATCTATCAATGTGGGATTGTTGTAAAGGAGAAATCAATCATATTTACAGGTAAAAAAATAATACATTCATTCAGAACAAGTGGCTAGCTCGATGTCCATAGTCCGAGCCACCAAAAATATATGTAAAAAAAAAAAAAAAAAAAGTGGATGTCAGGTTGAAGACTACCAAGAGGTTTATATTGGGCCTAGGAGAATCGACCCGCTATCCTTCCACCGACAAGAGCGGAAGGTTACGCTGCTCTGTGAAACTAGCCTCACGCGGTTTCCTTCAACTCTAAGGGCCATGGACACCTATCATTCTCACCTGTCCAAACACTCTTAAGGTCTCAAATTTTAATATTTTTATGCAATTACAACATATTATGGGTTTCATTTATTTAACTTTGAAGAGTTTTTTTGAAATATTTTGATATTGAAACTTAAAATAGATAAATACATTGATTTAAAACAAATCCGTTGACAATTATAGACATTCAAATATTCCTACAAAAATTGAGCCAAAAAAATTTGGAAAGTTTTAAAGTTACATTTCTGAAATTGGAAAAAAGTAGTTGGCAAGCTCGATGTCCTTAGTCCAAGCCACCAAAAATATATGTAAAAAAATTGGATGTCAGGCTGAGGACTATCCAGAGAGGTTTATATTGGGTCTAGGAGAATTGACCCGGTATCCTTCCACCGAAAATACCGGATGGTTACGCTCCTTTGTGACCATTGAGAATTTCGTGAGAACCACTCAAAAAGTAGTTCAATTTTATGAAAAACTAAAGTGGTTCGGTTTTAGGGTTGATGTGGTCGGTTCAGTTCAATTGGCCACGTCATCGTCTCTTCCTCCACAAGGGAAGGACACGACTCATGGCGTTGCTCCTCCGTTTGAAAATGGAGTTCGCCAGCTCATTCCAGAGCATTTCTCCCCTCGATTCCTTCATAAAACATAAAGATGAACTGTCAAGGAAGAGTTTGGGATAGATATCTCACCTGCTCGTGAACTACAGCGTAAGTTATAGACGTTCAAAGTCGGGGAAAACTCGTTTTGTTGCCGGAGTAAACCTAGGAGGTGTTGTTATTAGTTACGACGATGCAGACACTGTTAGGCCACACCTCCTCACCAAATATCCTCCTTACACCTTTCTTAAACTAAAGGCATAATTCGTAGAGGTTGCTTGGGCGTGGTTGAGGCGAATTTTGAGTTCCTTCCCTCGATCTACAACTTAACCTAGAACATGATTTTTCCGTTGGTCAGCTCAAACTAGGCCATCAAACATGTTCCATTTAATCCCCTCAAGCTATTGGAAACATCAATTTTGGATTTTAAGTGCCGTAAGTAAGAATTTGAATTTTGTCCCCAAAACTTACCGATATCGAATTTCTTTGGTTACGCTTGTTCTTAAGGTTGTCTCCCTTCGAGACCTTGTTAAAAAATGATCCTTAGTTGTGTAGAAATTAATTGGGATTGGATTTGTTCATCATGACGATTCTTGTTCTTTGAAAACCTTTGAATTCTTATTCTTGGGGTTACCAGCTTTATTTCTTATGCTCTTTCATGTGAACTTTTAAACTTATATTTTATAGATCTTCTGCTCACAAATAAAAAATAAGGTCCCACCAACATTTGAACTCTTATTGGATTCAAAGTTCAATGTCTTAACCACTAAACCACAAATATATATAAAATTTGTGTAAAATAAATATTTTAACTTAAAAAACATAAATAGTATTTTCATATACTTTTAAAACTTTTTAGTTTTGCATCCAATAGGATTTCAACACATTAAAATTAATTAATTTATTAGATTAGGCGTACAATTATTCTACCATTCTTTTTCAACTGTGCCAACATATATATGGTTAAAAAAATTGTGAAATAAGTTTTTTATCCCTATGATGTGGATAAGAAAAAATTAGAAGCAGTCCGAGTATTTGATTTTGGACCTCTTTCTCCCTCAGCAAGAATCGTACACTAGATCTTTTACTTTTATTTTGGAGAACTTTTCTATTTTAGTCAAACTTCTGCATTATTGGTCATTTCAAGAATTGAACTGAAGGTCTTTTACCCATTAAAATGGAATTTAAAATTTTTAAAATGTCAACTTAGGTACAATTATTAGTTATTGCTTGATATTTTGCTCGCTATTGACTTATGATTCTACTTATGAACAAAAGGATTAAGAATCAGACTCAAAGACCTCTCACATCAAACGCTTGAATCAGACAACTAGACGAACAATATTCTTACCATTATTATTGTAACACTCAAAAAATGAAGGAAATTAGCTCCAACAAGAATAAGCCGCCATGTAAGACCCAAAGAGTCGAAGGAAAAAAATTAAGAGGATGAAGAAAGGACAAAGGTCTTAAGCAAGTTATGTCTATACGGTAAGAATTAATCTTAACGACTTAAGCTCTTTAGAAAAGGACGAAAAAGGTCATTTTCCAATTTTTAAGAAATTTTCCAAATTTTTAAGAAATTTTCCAAATTTTTAATTCCTTAGATGCTCGGGAAAAATGACCAAAGGTTCGAACATGTTTTAGAAAAATTAGTGTTTTTTCGAGAAAAATAATAATAAAATATTCAAAAAGTAGCAAAACACCAAAATACCCCTAAAATTATGGATAATTACGGATATGCCATTGTGCTCAAAATTAGAACCACCTCCTGCACAAAATCCTTCGAATCTCAAAATCCAGCCGTTGGATCTTCTCTAAAATTGGACACCATCTAGAACATTCACAAGTCATCAAATCCAACGATCAGAACTCAAATTGGTTGTTGGTAGCTCACTAATCGGAGATGATATTTTCCACAAATTTTCCAAAAAATTCAATCTCCAAATCATGACGATTCTGGAGGTTTCAACGTTGGTGGAAGTTTTTCCTATAAAGTCTAAAGTTGGGGCAACAATATGGAACAAGATTAGAGCAAGGTCGAGCTCCCAATCGTAAGCAATAAGCGTTTAGATTTTTTGTCTCCTACGATCAGATTTCTTCCAAATTCGAGAGCAATTTTCCACCATTTCCCTTCAAACTTGTTCCTACAGTTTCTAAACAAGATTGCCCACAAGTTCTATGAAGGAATAGGGTGTTAAAAGTGCCTAGAAACATTTCTCCCAATCCAATCAGCCATTAAAGAGTTTCAAGGAAAACTTGAAAATACAACTAGATGATACACGATAAATCTTCAAGCAAGAGTAATTCCAATTTGTTACTGCACCGCGAAGAAATGTTTTCATAGAAGATCATCAAGAGAAATAACCTCAGGAATGAGCCCAATTGAAGGAAATCAATTTTAGGCTCAAAATTGGGGGCAAGTGTCGGATTCCTATCTATAGTCAAATTTCATTCAAATTAAGGATTCCTTTAGCTTCAGAGGACGAAGTTGAGTAACTTTGATGAATGAATTGAGAGTTGAAATGTCGTAGAATAAGCTACCCAAGAGAATGAAAATCTAGTGTTTTGGGTGAGTTGCAGACCGAGAACGATTTATGGAAATTGAGGTCCCACACTCAAAGATGTTCTTCCAAACCAATTTTTTTAGCTTGAGGAAAGGATATGAAAGAGGTCCCATGAAGAAATCGGGCCTTGAAAATCCATAGAATTGGCTACCCAATAAAAAATCCTCTATTTTTTCTCAGACCAGAAATCAATTTTTGGACAAACTTCGGGAGGGAATATCTTGTGCTACAATTCACAGGTATGAAATCAATCCCTAGCCCATCCTTGTAACAAAATCTTTAAGTTTCATGAAGAAATTGAGGGGAGAAACACTATGAATGATGTTGTGGAGCTTGAGTTTCAGACGGCGGCGCAAAGGACGTGTGCATCTTCGTCCTGTCCAGAGGAAGAAGACAATGACGTGGTCTGTTCAGTTGAATCGGCCATGTGAACCTAAATTTCGACTTTCCCTTGATTTTTTTCAGTTTAAATCTCCTTCCAGTCCGGTTCTCATGAAAAATCTTATGGTTCAAGAAACTAGACACAATAAGGAGTTTGTGGAAAAAAAATTTGAGGTAGTTCGGATACTAAAAGCTAAAGAACTTAAGTCCCAGTAACTGAGAGCTAGTCGTGGTTTAATTTTTTTTGTCGGTAACTAGGAGCTGGTCGTGGTTACTGTAACGACCCAAAATTTTTTACTTAATTTAAGGTCGCTACCGTATACATACCATAAACATTGAATGCGAAAGACTTCATTTAAATTCCATAAAACATAACCTTTATCTTAAAACACAACTATGGACTTACGTGTTTCGAAAACATCTTTAAAACGACACAACAAAAGACCCGAAATAAAATAAATAAGCGTTTAAGTTTAAAACATCCTATTCTATCCTAAGTCTAAGAAAATAAGTGCCACTATCCTATGCATGTGCCATGATCTTGAGTTGTGATGCCGTCGTCAGCTGTACAGGAATGCCTTGCCTTAACCTGAAAAATGTAGTAGCACATGGCTTGAGTATTTAAAGAAATACTCAGTAAGTGACCCCACTATTGGGGTTAAATGCAACAATCACATGCAATGAAATGATGGGACCTATCTTTCATTTCTTTTCGTTTCGTTTCGTTTCATTTCATTTCGTTTCGTTTCGTTTCGTTTTCCCTACGGTGTAATCCTAACAGGTAATCGTGGACATGTACCATATACTCTACACGCAGCCCATACGTGCGAGTATGGGCTCACCAGCTAGTTCGCACACCGCTGGGCCACTGTCCCTAGCCGGTGGGCATGCTCTGGGGGCCCACTGGGACCCGTTAAAACTAAAACCGTCATGGCAGCGCTATGCAGGGCATAACGATCGTTGTCCTGCCATTTGGATGTACGCGTCCGTACCCTCGTGATGGGATAGGGGTATCCCCCCAAATGCATGATCACACAATATGCATGAGGTCCCACTAGTCCTACAGTCATCATTTAATGATCATAACCCCGTGTCACGTTTTCATGCTTACATGTCATTCTCATTCTCATTTCATTACATATCACACATATTCCTAGCGGGGTTATGTATCATGCAATTTACCGTATTTCATGTCATACAATTCATTCAGTTACATTTCAATACTCATACAACAAGCCATAATCGTACAAGGGTCACACATCGTCACATGCATTCATATCACATCAACTAAGCAGCATAAATAACATACATTCACGTTCACATGATTTTGTACTTAAGCACAATAATCTAGCATACAATGTATCATATCATAACCAAGTCAATAACGTAAACACTTCATAGTCATATCGTTCTCTAACTTACCATAGCCTTAACGTTCTTATACCTATCACAGACATATCATTACGTGACGTACCTTAGTCATATCATCACCAGAACGTATCCTAACGCCATCGTTCTATCAATCTATCACAAACCTATCCCTTTCTACCCATAACCTAACCGTATTCTTTCATCAATCTCTCCTATCCATAGCACTTCGGTATGTAACCTAACCTTAACGTTTCATGAACGTATCTTACTCCTATCGTTACATTTTGTTTTGTGCATCCTTCTCGTATCCTTTCTCAAACATCTCCTAGAGCACATCGTACCAGAATTATTATCATACAATCCACATATTATATAACATAACATAACATATAGAAAGCATATCGATCCACAGACAATTCACACATATATATATGACACGTGCAGAACCACAGGGCACGTGTCAACATCAAAAATAACCATGCCGATAGTAAGGTCACTTACCTGGCTAACTTAAGTCATTGTCACGAATATATCTTTAATGAAAGTTTGATTCCGTCCGGGTCCACTTATATGAGCCCATGACATTAGTTTCGGGTTTGAATTCTACAACATTATTTCTCTAATTTACATTGGTCCATTGTTAGAAGTCTTGAAATGTTATATATCTATAATTATATTTTTATTAAAAATCTCATTTTTCATGGTTATTGTGGTATAAAAAGTAGATACAACTAAGTTATTCTGAGCTTTACTGTTTTCTGTATTTACTATTTACCTTTCTCTCCATATTTAGTTTGTGGTTTTTAATTCCCTAATCTTTTTTTTTTTTTTTTTTTTATCTGTTGGCTTTTTAATTCTGTTCTCATGTATTCCAAATTTACAGTGGATCTTTATTTCCAAATCTTTCCTTATCTCAGTGTTTCCTATTTCCTTATCTCAGTTTCCTATTCAGAAGTTTTCTTGGCCATTCTATCTTTAATCTATTCATTTGGCTACTGATAAAAATTTAATCTAATATTACTGATATGCATGATTGACTAGAATTGTATAAATTGTTTGACATTTAATTTCTAACTAAAAGATGGATCATGGTAATAATTAAGATCTAACTATAATTTCTAAAAAATAGGATAAAAGAAAATAAAGATTTAATACATACCTTATTAATCAGATCTATCTTCACGTAAATCTTCAGCTAATCTCAGCTGGGTAAAGGTCATTCTCATCTTTTTTTTTTTTTTTTTTCCTTCAAGTAAATCTGACAATTATTGTTTTTCTTTTTTCTGTTTGCAGTAACTGTTACTTTCTGGCGTCAGGCGTTGAGGAGAGATAATTGTGGGAAGGGATGAGAGATTAGTGGAGAGAACTGGGGAAATGTTGTTTTTATTTATTTATTATTATTATTTTAACTACCTTATTATAATTATTTTTATTTGTTTATTTATTTATTTTTTTTTGGCTATTACAGTTACATCTTTTTTTAATGTAACTAGTAGTTAGTCGTTATTACATTTTTTTTCTTAGGTAACTAAGAGCTGGTCGTGGTTACGTTCCTAGCTTAACTTAAGGTTGTAATTAAAAGCCTACATACAAGTAGGCAATTTATTGAGTTCTTAAGCACTTCATGTTTACCTTTTTTTTAGGTAACTAGGAGTTAGTAGTGGCTACTTTCCAAGTTTAGCTTAAGGTTACAATTAAGAGCCTACACACAAGTAGGCTACTTTTTGAATTCTTTTTTTTAGGTAACTAGGAGTTAGTCATGGCCACGTTCCAAGCTTAGCTTAAGGTTGCAATTAAGAGCCTACACACAAGTAGGCTACTTTTTGAATTCTTTTTTTTAGGTAACTAGGAGTTAGTCATGGCCACGTTCCAAGCTTAGCTTAAGGTTGCAATTAAGAGCCTACACACAAGTAGGCTACTTTTTGAATTCTTATTCACTCCATGTTAAAAAATTATTTATGTAACGGTTTTACAAAGCCTAAAGCATTTGGTGACATACAATTAAAACATTTACAAAGCCCAACACTTTAAAATAAATTAATTGATTTGTATTAGTTCAAAGTCTAATCTCTTGACCACTAGACCATGAGACCACAAATATTTACAAAATTTGTGTGTAATAGATCTCTGAATTTTTAAGACACCTAAGTAATGTGGAACTTTATACATGACCTTAAAACGGGGTTATTAGGTTACTAGTAAGTTTTCACGCCCATGGAATCACGTTAGGTTGCACTTTAATGTTTCACTAAGTTAAAACTAATATGTTTTGATGCTACTCCATAATAAGCCTATGTTAATTTATAAACCATGTTCCAAGAATATATGTAGGATCAATTGAATACCATGGTAAATAAGTTGCTAGGATCATACCCAAAAGTGACGTTATCTCCCATCACGCGATGTATGACGATGCCCCTATTCCTTTTTTATGTGGGATGCCCTACACTATGTATCATGAGAAGGATGATAAGGAGGGCCTCCTATTTCCCTTACTTAGATGAGATACACTGCATCAGAATTTACTAGTAGGATGATACGATCATGATAGCGCCACTCTTGTGTTCACAGGAAGAAAACTAAAGCTTACTCTAGGGAAAAGTTTTTAGGATCAGAAAGTGATAGTTAAGAATATAAGCTCTAAGTGTCAAGCCTTAGAAACTCAATAAGAAATAACATCCTAATAATGTTTCCCTTAAAAGCCTACAAGTAGGCTACTTATTGACTTTTTATTCCCTCCATGTTTACATTTTTTTTTTCAGGTAACTAGGAGTTGGTCGTTAATGGGAGCGAACTTTAGAGCATGGGTGATAAGACAATCCTAATCCTCAGCCCAACGATCTAAGCTTTTCTTGGAGCAAAAATCCTTGAATCAAAGAAATTAACCCTTCTTTTTTCAAAATTCTGATCAACCAAGAGAGAAGACTAAAAATAGATTACCTCTCGATTTTAAATATTTGTAGTCACTCCACAGTTGAACTTGATCAAGGCTGGATTGAATGGCTCAGATGTAATCGTACCATCAGAATTGCATGAAACTTAGAAATGACAGAGCTGATGCTCAAATTTCTAAGGGTAGAAATCCTAGAAATGACAGAGCGCTCAAATTTCTAAGGGTAAAAATCCCAACTTGATAGCTTCATTTTATTCATAAAAAATCCCCATTTTACGTAGAAATCCCACTCTCATTTAAACCTTAAAAAAAAAAAAAAAAAAAGTTAGGACGACTTTGACAAGTTACTTCCCCATCCTATGGGGAATGCAACAAGTTATGGAATTATAATAATAAATAAAGTTTGCAAATAAATTATCAATTAAGTGCTATCTATAGCAACTCCATCCTCCCCTCCAACCGAATAAATATTCACTTTCGAAACTTCAAATGATCCTTACTCAATCAAAACAACTTGTAACACATGAAATGGAGGTTGAATCGAGTCTATCCAATTTTATAAATGAAAAATGAATGTTTGTTGAATATTCTTGGCCTTGGATTGTATAATAAGTCTAGTTGAAATATTTGGAACATCATGATACTTATTAGAGGGCCATGAATAACCTTTGTCTTTAACTTAGTATATGTAACACCCCAAACTCATTGCTAGCAGATATGTCCTCTTTAGGTTTTCCCTTTCGGGCTTCCCCTTAAGGGTTTTGAAACCCCATCTGCTAGGAAGAGATTTACACACTCTTATAAACAATGTTTTGTTTCCATCTCCAACGAATGTGGGATCTCACAATTCACCCTCCTTCAAGGCTCAGTGTCATCACTAGCACTAGTTCCTCTCTTTAATTGATGTGGGATCTCACAATCAACCCCCTTTGGGGCCCAGTGTCCTCGTTTGAACTCGTTCCTCTCTCCAATCGATGTGGGATCTCACAATATACCCCCCTTCGAGACCCAGCAACTTTGCTGGCACTCGTTCTTCTCTGCAATTGATATGGGATCTCACAATCCACCCCTCTTTAGATCGCACCGCGTCTTGCTCTGATACCATTTGTAACAGTCCAATCCTCTTCTGGCTTTCCCTTTCGGGCTTCCCCTCAAGGTTGTTAAAACGCGTCTACTAGGGAGAGGTTTTCACACTTTTATAAAAAATGTTTTGTTCCTCTCTCCAATGAATAAAGCCACCAAATGTTTTGTCCTTCATGTCTAATTAGTGTTCTAAATGAACCCTAATTGGAGGGCTAATGATGAGGAAAGAAAAACACAAGGAAAAAAAAAAAAAAAAGGGAGAATGGAGTCCCACTGTGGCCACATATCTTTCATTAAAAAAATTGAGAATGATGGAGAGGCAAGGATTTTGGGCTTTTGGTTCTTGTTTTCTTCAAATTTAAGATGATTTTTTTTTAATAAGCTTTTGAATTTTTGGTGGGTGGTTGGTGGAAAATTTTCATATCATTAAATTGATCCCCTAAATAAATTTATCCGTTTTTGAACTTTTAATACTTGGTATATTATTGTGTTTTCAAGTCACCTATAAAATTTGGTAGCTATTAGATATGCCTAAGATGGTAAACGGAGGAGGAGTAAAATGACCATAATGCCTTTCATCCAAATGGGAAGAACCCAACTTGATTTTGTGTCACTCTTGAAACTCCCTCAGCAAATCTGTCGGGATTAAACTCATTTGCATCATCACCCCATAGCTTTTTATCACGATGGATAAGAACAATTGGGAAACTCTCGCTGGTAAAGTCAAGTTTTCAAGTTTTGTTTTGTTTTGAACGAGACGAGTAAGTAACCCTGCTGGTTGGTATAATCTCAGGACTTCGTTCAATATCATCGTAACCTAAATGTTGGGAATAACATAAAGTTTAACCAATGAAATAATAAAATAAAAAAATGAAAATATATAGAAGAGAGTCTTACTCAAAATTTTTAGACAATTTAAACCATCAAAATCTGGTTTGATGTTACCAAAGACTTGTAGGACCTCTTCCCTTGCTAGATCTTGCCATTTTGTGTATGAGCTCAATAAAACCATAGTCAAAACTAGTAGCATTGTTGTGGTTTCTTGGCCAGCGAGGTAAAAGATTCTACATTCTTCTACTATGTCTTTGATACTCATTGCGATATCGTTGTTTTTGTGCTCTCGAATTTCTTTCAAATTTGATTTTAAGAGGATGCTTAATAGATCCGTATGCATAGCTTCACCTGCCATCATAGCCCTTTGCCTTTTGTTGATAGCCCAAGAGCAACGTTTTTAATTCTTTGCTCATCTTTTTCATTATATTGTTTGACTTTGTTGGTACAAGCCTGCACAAACGTTATAATAAGATGTTATACGAAATTTCATAAATAATGTTCCTATGAGATCTCACATCGATTGGAGAGAGGAATGAGTGCCAGCAAGGATGTTGGCCCTGAAGGAGATGGATTGTGAGATCTCACATTGGTTGGAGAGGGGAACAAAGCATTTTTTATAAGGGTGTGGAATCTTCTTTCTAGCCGGCGCGTTTTAAAAACCTTGAGAGGAAGCCTAAAAGTGAAAGTCCAAAGAGGACAATATCTGTTAGCGGTGGGCTTGGGCTGTTACAAATGATATCAGAGCTAGACACTAGGCGGTGTACCAGCGAGGACGTTGGCCCCAAAGGAGGGTTGATTGTGAGATCCCACATCGATTGGAAAGAGGAACGAGTGTCAGTGAGAACGTTGGGCCCCGAAGGAGGGTTGATTGTGAGATCCCACATCGATTGGAAAGAGGAACAAGGGTCAGTGAGGACGCTGGGCCCTAAATGAGGTGGATTGTGAGATTCCACATCGATTGAAGAGAGAAACGAGTGCCTCCGAGGACTTTGAGCCCCAAAAGTTGGTGGATTATAAGATCTCACATTGGTTGGAGAGGGGAACGAAAGATTCTTCCTAAGAGTGTGAAAATCTCTCCATATAGCATAAGCGTTTTAAAACTTTGAGAAAAATCCCTAAAAAAAGACTCATATTCATGTCTAAATGGATTAGGTATTTAAGCAATAAATAAGAATCTATAAATTGAATTGTGCAAGAGTTCACCTCCATCCTAGTATGTAAACAGTAGATATAACTTTAACGACTAGATTCTCAGGTTGTTTAAGACGTATAAAGATCATTTTTCCTTGTTCATAGCTGCTTCCAAATGCTGTTCGAGAAATCACATCAGCTGCAAAGTGTTCCAAATGAGGCATCACATCCAATTCATAATATCCATCTTCTGAAACCACTTCTTCCCACTTCCTAATCTTCTCGGTGCAACTCTCACACATTACAGGACACCATGTCGTGTATAGGAATTTAAGCATATATATGAACAATTAGACTCCCAAAAATATTGTTGCTCAATGTTTTTAAACCAATCTAACTGTTAGTTATAACAACTCAAGCCAACCGTGAGTAGATATTATCTTGTTCGGAATTTTTATTTCAGGGTTTGTCCCAAAGTTTTTAAAATGCATTTGTTAGAGAGAAAGTTTCCACATCCTTGCTTCGTTCTTCTCCCCAATTGGTGTGGGATCTCACAAATAGACGCGTTTACAAGAGTGTGGAAACCTCTCCGTAGCACACACATTTTTAAAACCTTTAGGGGAATTCTGAAAGAGAAAGCCCAAAGAGGACAATATCTACTAACGGTGGGATTGGGCTGTTACAAATGGTTTCAGAGCTAGACACTGGTAGGTGCCAGTGAGGAGAAAGGAACGAGTGTCAGCGAGGATGCTGGGCCCTATAGAAGAGTGGATTGTGAGATTTCACATCGGTTGGAGAGAGGAATGAAGTATTAAGAGTGTGAAACATCTCCCTAGCAGACACGTTTTAAAACTGTGAGGCTGACGGTGATATGTAACGGTCCAAAACGAACAATATCTACTAGCGGTGGGCTTGAGCTGTTACAAGTCGTATCGACACCAACAATTGTACAAAATTAAACTTAATAATACTAACTATGAGTTTATTTATTTTGATATCGAATTACAAGAAGAATGCATACCTTCAAGTATTTGAAATGAAAGGCTGGATTGATTATCTTTCTATGTTTAACCATTTGGGTCCCATTTGGGTCCTTCATGACTAGGAAGTCCATGGAAAAGCTTGTAAGAGGGTTGATAGTTGGCTTATGAATATCATGCATTAAACAAAGTGCAGCTGGATTGATTATCTTTCTATGTTTAACCATTTGGGTCCCATTTGGGTCCTTCATGACTAGGAAGTCCATGGAAAAGCTTGTAAGAGGGTTGATAGTTGGCTTATGAATATCATGCATTAAACAAAGTGCAGCTTTGAGTTGATCAGGGTCCATGATGTGCACTCTTTGATATGGTCCAACCCACATGAATTAATGAACTAATTCTTTCCTGTATTTAGTATAAACAAACATCTGAAAATATTAAACATCTTTCCTAAAACCACTGCATCTAAATGGTAATAAAAGTTTTCAATTAATAATCATCAAATAAATTACAAAGAAAATGGGATGATCTCAATTTATAATCATCAAATAAATTACAAAGAAAATGAGAAGATCAATTTATAATAATCAAATAAATTACAAAGAAAATGGGAAGAACAATAAATGAAAGGACAAAGCTAAGTCTAGTTATGTTTGCTAATTTATAAGTAATGGTGACTTATAAAAGATGTTTCGTTATCCTCCCCAATCGATGTGAGATCTCACACTACACCCCCCTCCCCTTCGGGGCCCAACGTCCTCGCTTGCACTCGTTTCTTTCTTCAATGGATGTGGGACCCCCACCAAATCCACCTTTCTTCGGGGCTCCACCTCCTTGCTGGCACATCCCCCAGTATCTTGCTCTAATATCATTTGTAATGGTCCAAACCCACCGCTAATGGATACTATCATCTTTGGACTTTCTCTTTTGGGCTTTCTCTCACGTTTGTAAGGAAGAGATTTCCACACACTTATAAAGAGTATTTTGTTCACCACCGATATGGGATCTCTCACTAATCATATATAGCTTGATCACTTCTTTTTAAGAATAATTATTTTCAATCTTTTTTAAATATAATAAATTGAGAGGTAGGAAGGTTTTAAATAAATTTAAGGGAAGAAATACCTCTAAAGTTACTATTAAATATGCTTACGTCATATTTGCTTGATTTTTCTAAAGAGATTTTTTTAATCAATTATCTTGTCCTTTTATATTTATGATTAAATTATCTTTATTATTAATGCTAATGGACAATTAAAATTAAATTAAGCACACTACATAATTATTTTTTGACATAATTTTAAACATCAATTAATGAGGCTATAAATAGAATCAATTCAAAATCCAGTTAGACCGGCTTGCTTGAACATCTTTAGTAGGGAATTCAATTACATATTAGATTTAGGTATTTTGTTTGGTGGTTGTAATGCGCGTTGAAATAAACGAGAAATAACATAAAGTAAAAATGCCTTCTAGTTTGAAAATGCAACTAACCTATACTAACCTATAATCTAATAATTCAAATTATGAAATTACCCTAAGCATGGGTCATGGTCTCCTAGGTGCGATGCCACCGTCAACCGAGAGGAGCTTTATCTTTATCTGAAAATGAGAGTAGCACATGGTTAGAATATTTTAAGAAATACTCAATAAGTGACCCCCGGTCGGAGTTAAATGCAAGCACATATAATTTCATGAACGAGACCTATCATAACAGTGTATTTTCCTATGGCGGCTAACCTAAATGGGCAATTTGAATGTGTACTTTCCCTACACATAGTCCACACGTGCAAGCATGGACCCACCAGTCAGTTTGCATACCTCCTGGGCCCCTTTCTGTTCGGGCGAGCATTCTCTGGTAGCTATTGATAGCGGGCATCCGTTAGGAATAACAACCGTCACAACTGCATTATGATAAACATAAAGATCGTTCCCCTGTCTTGTAGCATACACGTTCGTACTATCGTGAAGGCCTCGATGCAGGAGCACACAATAATGCATGAGGTCCCAACATTTTTCCATTTTCGTTATCATATAATACAATTCCGTTAGCGTTTCCTTCATATCATATCATTTTTCATATTGTTTATCATATCTTCATGCGTATGTCAGAGTTGTATTTCATATAACTCGTTGTTTTACATATCCATCATATCATATCATTTTTCATATTGTTTATCATATCTTTCATGCGTATGTCAGAGTTGTATTTCATGTAACTTTTTGTTTTACATATCCATCATATCATATCATTCATGTCACACATATGTCATATCATAACGTTTTCATGCTTTTAGATATAACAATCAACATCATGCACATATCGTATCATATCATGTATCATAACAGTCACATAGCATATCTCGAGCATGTCTTCAATATATCATATCATAAACATATCAATTCATCAAAACAACATAACATTTACATATCATAATATATACATATCATTTCATAACAGTTTGCATATACAAGCATATAACACGTGTGGAGCCACGAACACATGCCATCATACAACACAAAATTATGACAGAATGATGGTAGGGTCACTTGCTTGGTTGGCCTTAGCTGACGTTTTTCCTAATTGGAGTACATTCGCTCCCGTTCCTCGAAATTACTCCAATTATCGTCGGTCATCATTTTCTACTAAAATTTTCATCTCGTTTTGTTAGTAATCTAAGAATTCTTAACTCGGTTGAATTTAAATCGAGAAATTTACCCTTACTGGCCTTATTTTCCTTAAACAAGCTCAAATTCAACTTCGAGATGGTCGGAACTATGGAAATTAGCTATTTTTCCCTTTACTGAGTTGAAGGAGCGAATTTTGAGCCGTATAGTCGAGCCGAGCCATTTAAGCCGACTTAGCTGAGGAAGTGTCGTACTGCAGGTGTGCCACATGGTGCAATCAAAGTTTGACGCGGCTATTGGCGACTTCAAAGCCGACTTAGCTGAGGAGTGTTTCTGGTTATATGCACCTATTATGTGCAGATCTATAAGATTCTAAAATCTGAAACTCAAACCCTCTTTTCCGACGACGAATCACATTGTGAAGGCGTAAGAACTTACCTCCTATGTACGTGCAGTCGTCGGTGATCCCTTTCCCAATGTGAGTTGGTTGTTTCAACACTAGATCTATGAGATTATCGTTGTCGGAGTATTCTCAAAAATCACTCACTCTCCCTCTCTCGTTTTCTCTCTGTGTTTTTCCTTTCTACTTTGTAGGTGGGTTCTGTGACGGTGACAGGATTCTTGTGGGTTCATTTGGAGCAGTGTGGGCATCGGGTAGGGTGTAGCTGAGAGGGGTGCAAGAATTTCAGCGCCTCGCCAAAATTTTTGCGCATTTTCTGGCGACCTAGTGTTTTAAATGTATCTCCACTTGATTTCATCATGTTAGGCCATTTTAATGAGAGTTAAAGGTTATAATAATAATAATTAAATAATTATGTAGGAAATTTTGGGCGAGTCGGAACCGCTAGAACCCCAACCAACCACCCACTCTCCATTTGATTCTCAGGCCGCCTCCTTTCCATTGCAACAACATAGAACTTCTCCCCCATTTGACTTGGAGCTCCCCCATTCCTCATAGAGAAGATGGTGTAAACCTCCTTTAGAATCTTGTTAGCGCATAATTAACCCTACACTTCGAGTTGCAAACCAGTATCGTTGCAGTTGGTCGAACGATCAACGACGTCAAGAATCCAATACTATATAAGAACCATCGTCATCACAAGTCATCAGAGGAGGTAATTGGAACCAAAGGGCGACTAGACTGCGCATGGATTTCCATTTGAAAAAGAGACCAGTGAAAAAAATAAACAAGGAAAACCAATTTCTAACCGTCGAGTAGAGAAAAAAAAAAAAACTCTTTAAGTACTCAGACGCACAACCCACAAGCTCTTTACGCTTCAAGTCTAGGCTAACCAAGTAAGTAGTTTTACTATTGGTTTGGTTAGATGACTTGTTTGCTATATGAATGACTCGTGTGCTGTGACCCCCTACATGTGTCATGTTTTGGTATTATTTGACGTGTGCTATGTTATGTCTATGCTACGATATATGTTATGTCATGATACACGTTATTATATGTTATAAGTTATAATATGATATGATTATGTATGTTATTGAACTATGTTGTGTTATCAATGTCATGCTATATAAACTCTGTTAATATCTTCGCTCTATGCCTATGAGACATAAGAAAGTCATGTATGTTAATCATGAAATATGATGACAAGTATTATGTATGTATGTCTTATAGGAATGCTATATCAAGAAAAGAATGGAGTATCATAAGTACATGTCATCCATTACGATATCATGTACACTATGATATTATACGCACTCCTTTTGCTCAGTGACTTCACACACGCACGCACGCGCGCGTGCATACACACATTATGTTCTTTGAGGTAGGATTCTCCACAGATTTTGTAAAGGAACTCGGCAGAGGTTTGGACCAGAAAATAGAACCCCGAGAGTTCGTCCAAGAATGGTAAGAGGAAGCAATGAACCTACTTTGAACACGCATTAACTCCGTCTTTGTTTGGTGTTTAAATTTAAGAAAAATATCATGATGTAGTCGAAACTACGATCTACAACTTCGCTAAGGAAACCAAGTTGATTTGAGTTCAAAATAAAAAAAATACAAAAATTTAAAACTCAAAGAAAAAAACCTAATCGGATCTATGTTATGACTGTTAGAAGGAGAGATGAAGTTTTGGCGTGCCACGTGTCAATCAGCAAGAGGAATGATGCGTGCTATCAGAAGGAAGACACCCGTCGGGTGCCGAGTAGAACGATGCAACAAGCGTGGCGTGGAGCGACATGTCTCCACCCAGACGAGGACACGCCACCTTCTACAATACCGATCCGACCCACGTATTTTGACCCAAACTGACCTGCCACCCACTAACCAACCCGATTCAACCCTTTGTCCAAAGAAAATTGAACTGACTAGCCCACTATCAGACAAGAAACCTTGACCTGCGACCTGCGCTTGTAGAATCCTCTCACGCATAGTACTCGCACGTGGCTGTCACGAGAAGAATATGTGACGACGTTTGGTAACGCGTGGCCTGCGAGTGTAAGATGATTTTTGGTATGCTCGATTTCCTTTGCTAGATTTTTATCCTACTTATGATGCTAACTATATTTTTATGTTAAATAGGTCCTAATCGAGGAAAATCACTTCTTTTGGACACCCTTGAATAGTTGATATAAGATCTACTATCAAGATTTGCTCTTCAGTACATTTATATATAATTCTTGAAAAATACTTGATGAGGTAGAACAGATTCTACTAGTTGACACTAGAAAATCAATCTCGGGGCAATGGGAAACATTAAGATGTTAAGTAAAAATTGTTAGGTTGAACATGGTGTTTTTAGAAACCATGAGAGAAATTCAATTTCTCAAACTTTATTGGTAAGTAGTCACTAATAGTTCATAGAGTAGGAATTACTTTCAACTATTAAAGTTTATATTTTCAAAATTGTTTCAAAATATGTTCAAATTAAATGAAGTACAATTAGTATATGTTAAAACGTTAACACTTACTATAGTTTCAAAATATTGAGATATTCATGATTAGAGAATCAAGAATAAGAAGACAAACTGTTTTCTCCTAAAGGATGATACTTGTTTTTGGCAGTCAATTTGATTAACATCAAATGGAATAAAATGAAAAGACTAGTAAAAGGTAATTCTCTAAACGTTGGAGTTAATTACTTTACATGTGTGTGGATCTTGCTTTTTAGCCAAGATAATCATTGACTTTTATTGAAGAAGGCTACAAGACAAAAGATATTTTTACTAAAGGCAACTTAGTCTATTTTTTGAAATGTTTAAAATAAATAAATAAATAAAAGAGACTAAAATTGAAATCCATTTATGTAAATCTATCCAGACATTATGATCCGATCATAAAATTAGTGGATAGAAAGTTGAATTGATTTCCTAACTCTAACCATGATACAATTTTATCAAATGTAATCAAGCATATATACTGAGAAAAATATGTACGTAATCATGCCTAAGTGTAGGCTACTCCAAAAGAGAAACAAAATAGTTTTTGTTTAATTCTAAATAGAAAAAGATATTTGTATGGCAAATGTAATTTTTTAAAGGATCCTTTGATAAGGTGAGATAGTGTTAATTAAACAGTTCCAAGTGAAGCTGTTGAGCATTATTGGGAGTGAGTCCCACATTCAGTAATTTAGGAATGATCATGGGTTTATAAGCAAGAAATATTATCTCCATTGGTACGAGGCCTTTTGGGAAGCCCAAAGCAAAGCCATAAGAGCTTATGCTCAAAGTGGACAATATCATACCATTGTGGAGAGTCGTGATTCCTAACATGGTATTAGAGTCATGCCCTAAACTTATCCATGTAAATAGAATCTTCAAATATCAAACAAAGAATTGTGAGGCTCGAAGGTGTTCAATGAATAAGGGCCCAATGTTTTATATATTCCAAGTGGCGTAATCTGAAACCTGAATCCAAGACTTCTTATGTTCCAAGTGATGTAGTCTGAAGACCTACAGACAAAGATTATGTTCCAAGCGATGTAGTAATAGTCATGAACATATTGTACCAGGGGAGTTTTAGGGGTTTCTTGAGTTTCTTAGTTTGAGAACCTTGATCCTCAATTCTTGAGTTGTACCTCGTATTCTTCTTGTCTTAATGGATATAGGGCTTGTGTTGGTCTTTTACTTGGTTCTTGTCTTTAGAGCATTCTCTTAGTTTCTTGGGTCTTTTAGTTCTTATTATTGAGGCACAAGTCATATCTTAAACTACTCATAAATCATGAACTCAGAATAGTAACATGCATGAATCATTCAAAGTATCATAAAGTCATAACATGTTTCTTAAAAATTCTAGTTATGAGTCATTAAGAGTATTCCTTTAAGCCTTAACTTATATCCCTAACTTTGTTTAATTTCTAAATTTTACATGTTTCATAACATGTATACAATCCCACCTACAATTACCTGGAGCTGATGTACAGTCAATCATGTATACAATCACACATACTCAATGGGGTGATATCATTCATCAAGCTTCCAGAGCGTAGATACACAAATTCTCATTCGCTTTTCAACGTCTGAGGTTGTTATCATAACTACCACACACAAAAAAAAAAAAAAAAAAAAACATACAACAAATCCATACGGGTCTTACCACATATCATATACTACTAAACAGGGTTAGACTGCATACTGGGATGTGGTGAAGCATGTCGTCGAGCTGAGTCTTAGAGACTCTTATACTAATATGTCACGTCCAAATTTCAAGGTTTCAAAAAAAGAATCATACTGAAAAGACAAAAGCCAAAAAAAAAAAATATATAAAATAAAAGACGAAAATGATAAAATTTAAATAAAAAGGACAAAAAAAAAAAAATTAATATAAAGTAAAATTTGACTATGGTCTCATTTATTACAAATGGAAAAATTAATCCAGGATATGAATACAAATAGAAATACAAAAGACCCGAAATTTAATGAAGAGATTGACTCTCCAGAATGATCCCCTTTGTGACCCCACAACTCTCAAACGCTCCTCCACCTCAACTGGCAGCCTATAGACACCTGACAAAGAAAGTGAAAAAGGATGAATATATAAATATACACCGTAAGCAATCTACTTATAGGCTCTTACTGTATTGTTGACATAGACAAATTTTACGCTAGGATCTAGGTGTATTGCTCTTGTTGTGTATAGCCTTGGGTAGATAGCTTAGCATACGCGGGGTAACTGGTATCCAATGTAGCTGGCGAACTCTCTCCACCATGTGGGGATAGCATGGTGCGTGATATGCTACTCATCAGGTGGAGCGAACTCTCTCTATGTATTATAGTATATAATATAATATAAATATATAATATGTCCAACATTTATATAAAAGAATTTATCTTCATTTTCTTGTTCTTCCTTATTTGACTCCAAAAAAATAATTATTTTTTAAAAAATTTCTTACATTTTTGAAAATGGGGGCATTACACATACCTCTCATAAAACTCATTCTTAATTAAAATTTAATGTTTAATTCAATCGAGGTAGAGAATACTCGCTAAATAAGTTATAATTTGTTTAAAAATTATTTGTTTGGAAATAAGAAAAGCTTATAATTATATTTTTTTGATTCAAATATTGATTTAACTAAAACATACAAGGTTTCGTAGCTCAGTTGGTTAGAGCGTTGGTCTTATGAGCCGAAGGTCGCGGGTTCGAGCCCCGCCGAAACCAACCCAACCATGTATGTTATTGGTGGCTACATGTATGTTATACCCGAGTTCATTGTCGTTAATTTAAGCCTCAAGAATTTTTAGTTTTCGAATTTTAGTCAAATTTTGTAGACATTTACTTCCACTCTTTTAAGACTTTTTCTTATTCTTTGTAGCTAAATTATCTGCTACTGAACTTATTTGCTAAACTTACTCCATAATTGAGTGTATGAACCCACCTATTGGTTCAAAATTTATTTTGGAGCCCAAATGAATCTGAATAAGGTGTTTGAAAATTCAGCACTGATGGCTAATGGAGAAGAGAGCAATCAGAGCATATGCACACCAAGCTTGGAAGAGCTAAATACGTACAATATTAGACTAGAAATGCAAGCAATTACTTTTGAGATAAAACTTATGATGTTTCAAATGTTGCAAACCATTGGACAATTTCATGGACGACCAACATTGGACAATTTCATGGACGACTATTAGAAGATCCCCCTACATCTAAAGTCAATTTTTGGGAGTTAGTAACTCATTTCAACTCAATGGAGTGATTAGGTTTATTCCCTTATTCTTTGAAGGATTGTGCTAAATCATGGTTGAATACTTTAAATAGTCTAGCAGAATCATTCTTGATCAAGTATTTTTCATCCACTAGAAACTCATGGTTCAAAAATGAGATTGTTTCTTTTCAACAGTTTGAAAATGAAACACTAAGTGAAGCTTTGGAGAGATTCAAGTAGATTCTTAGAAAGTGTCATCGCCATGGATTACTCATTGTATCCAAATGAAGACTTTCTACAATGGATTGAATATTGCTTACTAAACAAGTTGTGGATGCTTCCACCAATGAAGATATTTTGTCAAAGACATATAATGAAACTTATGAGATTCTTGAAAAAATAGCATCTAACAATTGTCAATGGGCCGATGTGAGGAGAAATCTAGAAAAGAAAACACGAGGAGTACTTGAAATTGATGTTTTGATCTCTATCAACGCTTAATTAGCTTCGGTGACTAATATTCTACAAAATCTAGCGTTGGGATAAGGCTCAATCACTAAAGCACCAGTCCAAGCTACTACTAAAATGACCCAAATAGCAACCGAATCTTGTTTATATTGAGAAGAGAAACACACTCTTGATCAATGTCCAAGTAATCCGACTTCAATTTCTTATATGAGGAATCAAGCTAGTCAAGGCAACCAGAAATTCTACCTAAAGAAATTCCAAAATTTTCATGGAAGGGACAAAGTTCCTATAATAAAAAAATTTAATGGAAAGAAAATTACCATCCAAGTTTTGGACTAAAAAATCAAATGACATATGATCCTCAACAAGCCAACACCAAAGGGAAAGGATTTAGCCAAGCTCAACCGATATGGAGAACATCTCTTGAGAGCCTAATAAAGAAATATATGGTCAAAAATGATGTTGTGATATAGAGTCAGCAAGCATGCTTGCGAAATTTGAAAGTTCAAGTAGATCGATTAGCAACTTACTTATGAAATAGACTTCTTGGAAAGCTGCCAGCAGATACCGAAACACCAAAAAGAGAAGGCAATGAGTAATGTCAAGCAATATAATTGAGAAGTGAGAAAGAAATACTCAGGCACGGGAGAAAACTTAAAGAACATAGAGATAGTCACCCCTAGGAAACTACTAAACAGAAAAGTAGAGCAAAAATGCAAAAAACAGTGCAGTCTCCAAAATGCAAACAACAGTCAACATTGAAGAAGAGAGTAGAACATAAATACCGACACCTCTTTCTCCACAAGGTATAAAAAGAAAGAAAGAGGAAGCCCATTTGAGAAGTTCATGAATATTTTGAAGGAAATTATATAAACATATCACTAGTGGAGGCTTTCAAGCAAATGCCAAATTATGTGAATTATTGAAGGATGTGCTCACTAATAGAAGAAAGTTTGAATTTGAAAAATTCAAGGTAGTGACACTAAATGAATAGTGTAGTGCAATATTGAAAAATAAGATCTCACTAAAAGAAAAAGACCCAGGCTCGTTCACCATTCCCGCATCAATTGGAGAAAAGGAGCTAGGTTGAGCATTATGTGACTTGCGGGGCAAGCATCAACTTAATGCCTCTATCCATTTACAAGATGTTAGAGATTGGAGAGGCTAGATCCACTACAGTCACCATTCAACTAGGTGATAGGTCCATCACTTCTCTCGAAGGAAAGATCGAAGACATTTTAATTCAAGTTGATAAATTCATATTTCCAACAAATTTATTATTTTAGACTATGAAATGGACCGTGATGTACGGGTTATTTTGGGGAGATCATTTTTAAGATGGGGAGAACACTAGTACATGTCGAAAATGGAACCATAACATTAAAAATGGGTGACAAGAAAGTCAAATTTAATATCATTGACAACAGGAAATATCTAGTAGTAGTAGAAGAATGCTCAACAGTTTATGAATTTATAGAGCAACCAATAGTAGAGGAATGGGATAGTTAGGAATGTGAGCAGAAAGAAAACAACCGCTTGAGTAAATCACAGAACAGTTAACAATTTTAAATGAATTTAGCAGCACTTTTGAGACACTAGAATTAGAGGTAAGAATAAGTTCACCGATGAAGCATCTATGGAAAAAGCACTGCAGCTAGACTTGAAACCACTACCTCCTAACCTTAAATATCTATATTCAAGTGACAAAGAGACACTACCGATCATCATCTCAGGAACATTATCATGAACCCAAGAGGATATGATCTTAGAAGCGGGTTAAGAAGCATAAGGGGGCGATAGGGTGGACATTGGTAGATATAAAAAGAATTAGTCTTGCATAAGATTCAATTGGAGGAAGGAAAATTTAAACCAATTAAGTAACAAAGACGATTAAATCCAATGATGGAGAAAGTTGTTAGAAAAAAAATTATCACATGGCTAGATGCTAGAATACTATATCCAATTGCAAACGCATTAAGGTCAATTCTATTCAATGTGTTCCTAAGAAAGGAGGATAACAACAATGACAAATGGGAACAATGAGTTGACCTCCACTACAATGGAGCGTTTGTATGGATTATAGACGACTGAACAAAGCGACACGTAATGACCATTTTTCCTTACCATTCATTGATAAAATGCTTGATTGACTTACTTGAAGTCACATTATTGCTTTTTTTATGATTATTCGGGATACAATAAAATTAAAATCAGTCAAGAAGATCGAAAGAAGACAACATTTACATACCCTATAGAATTTTTGCACTTAGACGGATGCCCTATAGACTATGTAATGCTCTAACAACATTTCAACGATGTATGATGACAATCTTTACTTGATTCCTTCACCAAACTTGTGGGTAGTGTTATTTAGAAGTAGAATCAAGTTTGAAAGTAAATGGTAAACTATGAATTTTGATGAAAATCTAAGAAAATTATGAGGCACACTAATGCTTGATTCTTAATTCTTAAGCTAAATGAAAGCTCTTATTTTAGACTTTATAAGGAGCTATAATGACTTTAAAACCTCTAAAATTGTCTTAAATTTGTGACTCAACTTTCTAGATTTTTGGTTCAAAATATTTTTTAGATTTTCCAACCGTTGAATTTGATGAATTTATGTTCTCTAGAACAAACTTAAATTTGGTAAAGATTCTGGATGAAAAGATATTGTTGATTTTTTACAAGTAGGCACGGTAGCATATATGATTTTCTTGTTCAATGGCATTATCGTAATTTTCTTGAACTTCAATGGTATTTTGGTAATTTACCATTTTTTTTTTAAATATTTTATTATTATTCTTCTAAAACTCTAAAAAAAAAAAAAAAAATTAAAATTTCTTACCCCATGTTTGTCATTTTTTCCTCAGTCACCACTTTAAAATTCCTTCTCTAAAGAAAATAAAAAATCTAGAATATTTCTTAAAAACTAGAAAAATGAAAATTGTTTGGTCCTTATCTAATTCACTTGATTAGGTCATCAAAACCTTCTTAAGCCCTATGGTCCTTTCTTTGGATCTCATAGGGTTGGTAAGGGTATCTCAACTAATCTGAGGTATTACACTAATCCAAAAAACTATTAAGTCACACGTCACTAAAAACAATACTAGAGTGGAAAGGGAAGTGGAAGCTCTGCAGACATTGTACCAGCTGTTATTGGCCTACAAGCTACCTTTATTTTTCTTCAAGATTGCTATGGGGGGTTTTCTAGGTCCCTATGATGGTTTGGCGGTCTTGACAGACATTCAAATCTCAAGGATTCTCATTTCTAACTCCCTAAATTTGGTGGAGTCAGGTGCATTAGGAGTCTCACCCTCTGATCATCTCTCATGATTCTATTACACTTTGGACACTACTAGAGGCGTTCCATCCAAGGTCACAACTTAGCAACACTGACGCACGCACTCTAGTCTTAAACTATTTCTACTACTTATCCTCTATAAGGAGAATCACACATTCAATCACCTAGAGCTAATATACTATCAATCATGTATACAATCACACATATAATCACCTGGAGCTAATGTATAGTCAATCATGTATACAATCACACATACTCAATGGGGCGATATCATCCCTTAAGCTCCCAGAGCGTAGATACACAAATTTTCATTCGCTTTTCAACGTCTGAGGTTGTTATCATAACTACCACGAAAAAAAACATACAACAAGTTCATACAGGTTTTACAGCATATCATGTAGTACTAAATAGAGTTAGCCTATATACTGGGATGTGGTGAGCCATGTTGTCGAGCTGAGTCTTAGAGGTGTACGACTCTATATCCTAAGAAAGCCTATAGAATCTAATACCCGACTACTCTTATTCTAATATGTCACAATCCAAATTTCAAGGTTTCAAAATAAGGATCATACTAAAAAGATGAAAGCAAAAAAAAAAAAATTGTAAAATAAAATACGAAAATTCAATAAAATTTAAATAAAAATAAGGATAAAAAAAAAAATATATATATATATATATATATATATAAAATAAAATTTGACTAGAATAGGTTGTTGTCCAATTTATTACAAACGGACAAATTAATTCAGGATATGAATATAAATTGAAATACAAAAGACTCGAGATACAATAAAGAGTTGATGCTCCAAAATGATCCCCTTTGTGACCGCACAGCTCTCAAACGCTCCTGCACCTCAACTGGCAGCCTATAAACACCTGACAAAGAAAGGAAAAAAGGGTGAATGTATGAATATACACCATAAGCAATCTACTTATAAGCTCTTATTGTAATGTTGACATAGCAAGGAGACCACAAATTTTACTATAGGATCTAGATGTATTGCTCTTGTTGTGCATAGCCTTGGGTAGATAACTTAGAATACGCAAGGTAACTGGTAACCAATTTAGCAGGCGAACTCTCTCTATCATGTGGAGATAGCATGGTGAGTGCTATCATTCTCATCATCCATGGGAGGTTGCTAGCAAATCCATCCAACAGGCCATGTAGTCGTTAGAGGTCAGGAGCTCTACCTCCTGTATGTGCTAGTTCCATAGACTTCCAACATGATCAATGTCTTCCCACAGGATGGATCCACCATGTGGGGTAATTACTGATTATCTGCATGATCAATGCCCTCCTATAGGGCGAATCCACTATGTCGGATAATCCAACAAACTATCATGTTACACGTCCTTCCAACCTCATGTCTAGCAGAATAGGGACTTGGAAGCTCTACAGACATTATATTTGCTACTATCGGCATACAAGCTACCTTGGAAATACATTCAGCTACGTTTTCACCTCTAAGGAATTTACTTTATTTATTTTTTCCGTGGATGCTACTCTACCCATTAGTTTTCACAAATCTAGTATACAACATTTTAATCATCCACTTTCTTCATATATATATTTCTACCCAACCTACCAGAAAAGTAAGGCATAGTCGATGCAACTCATCTTGGGACTGACTCGGTAGCTTAAAAAGACGAGCTAAAACATAAATATACAATATATTTATATTATATTAAACTAGAGTTCATATATAAGTACTATTTATTTTTTTAAAGTTCAGAGATCTATTACACAAATCTTATAAATATTTGTGGTCCCATGGTCTAGTGGTTAAAACATTGGACTTTGAATCCAATAACCTGAGTTCAAATCTCCCACTTATTATTTTCCCTTTGTGAGTTATAACTAATGCAATTAAATTAATTGATTTTAATTTGTTGGAGCCCTGTCAAATACAAAACAGAAAAAAATTATGACACATATATTCAAAGTTTTGGAAGTATACGAAGATACTATTTATTTTCTACTGAGATTTATTACCAACAAATCTCGTAATTATTTGTGGTTCCATGGTCTCAATCCTATAACTTGAGTTCAAATCTTGATGGAACTTATTAACAGATTTTGAGTAGTAAAAAAGTTATTTTTCCAATTTATGTGGAATTTTCTGGATTTTTAATTTCTTACCAGAAGGAATCTCAAGATGACCAAGAAGGAAACAATGGATGAAGAATGTTTAAAAAAAATTTGTTTTTTAAAGAAAAATAATAAAATATTACCAAAATACCCCTAAAATTATAGATAATTAAGGATATGCCATTATGCTCAAAATTCATCCAAATCTCAAGATCCAATTATTGGATTTCCTCCAAAATTGGACACAATCTAGAATCACCAAAAAAAATTTGTTTTTTAAAGAAAAATAATAAAATATTACCAAAATACCCCTAAAATTATAGATAATTAAGGATATGCCATTATGCACAAAATTCATCCAAATCTCAAGATCCAATCATTGGATTTC